>NW_013669830.1:54474-56326 GCF_000517525.1 Limulus polyphemus
TGCTCTGAAGACGCTTGTTGAGTCTAACCCAAAGCAACACACTTGTGAAATAGCCCTGAAATCGCATGTCTCTCATGAAGCAGTACGTAAACATCTAAGGAATATGGTGAAACTCTTTAAAGAAGATGTTTGGGTGCCTCACGAACTCTACGATGCTCATCGTTTCCAACGTGTGTGAACGTTGCTTCATCTCTTCTGGCGCGTAATGCGCGTGAACCATTCTTGAACAGAATTATCATCGGTGATGAACAATGGATTCTCAATGCGAATATTAAACGTCAAAAACAATGGCTCAGTCCTAGACAAAAATCACTTCCGACACCAAAACCTGGACTCCATCCGCAGAAAGTGATGCTTTGCATTTGGTGGGACATCAAAGGAGAAATTCATTTCGAACTCCTCAATCCACAGCGAACTGTCAATGCAGAGATCTGTATTCAGCAACTGAAATGTTTAAATCAAGCCCTTCATCAGAAACGCCCTTCACTCATAAATCGTGTCTTTTCCACGACAATGCACGTCCACATGTGGCACGTTTGACCCAACACAAGATTATGGAGTTGGGTGGGGAAGTTCTCCCTCGCCCACCATATTCTCCAGATATGGCACCATCAGATTACAATCGTTTTCGTTCGCTGCAACACCATCTTAATGAGAAAACGTATGCAAATGTGGAAGGTGTTCAAAGGACATCGACTTTTTTTTTTGCTTCAAAGCCAAGTTATTTCTTTAATCAGAGCATTAACGACCTGGTTGTAAGATGGAAAAGACATTGTCAATTCGGCCACCTAAGGCTATCACAACTGCTAATCCTTTCAACACGGATGCTATATGTTATTGCAATATCCTTTTGGGCAGAATACACACTATATACTATATAGAACAAAACAACTAAAACAAGGCAAACTCAACGACTTTCTGGACCACATAGTTATGCCAAAACTATGTACAACCTAAGTAAACTAAATTTATAAAATGTCCATAACTCTAAAAGTGGGTAGAAAGCACATTCCTACATATTACATTTTTCCTCACTTCTGCTTCAGGTTTGTTCTCAAGCCAACAATTAAACTTAACTTTAAAATTAATAGCTTTTAAATTCGCAGATTGATCAAGGAGCGCATTAACTTCATTCCTAAGAACATGTACACACCACTTGAACGACATAAACACCTTAACAACTAGAGGGGCACTCAGTAGTGCGCATACCTCCGCCATACGGCGATGATCATATCGCTCTCAAGAAATACGAAAATGTGTCCGTGTGTCCGTCGTTATCAACAGACACTGACCATTTTTGGCAGGACAATGAGGAATAATATTCTACATATGTAACCAAAGTTTCACCAAAATTCGATCATATGTGACTGAGTTATAGTGCAAAAATGGTATGTTAGATAGGGATTTTTTATTTTTCGTTGTGACCTAATCACCACTAAGTTGGGTTATAGTCCAAATTTATACCAACTTTCGTCAAATTCCATCAGCTATTTTCGAGAAATCTTGCTCATACACACACACATACACACAGGGGTGAAAACTTAACCTTCGGTGGCGGAGGTAATGAACTATTTAAACCATAATACTGAAATCCTTTTAACAATGAATTAAATCTAATTATAATATAAAACAATCTTTTAACTATGCACTATAAAATGAACTATAACTTTCAATTATATTTTCAACTCAAGATATCACGTGAAATATCCTTTGACTGAAGCCCTAATGTTACCATGCTAGATGATGCTAGTCTCACCTTTGAGCATTGTTTTGTTTTTGTTTGTTTTTGAATTTCGTGCAAAGCTACACGACGGCTATCTGCGCTAGCCGACCCTAATTTAGCAGTGTAAGA
>NW_013669830.1:56371-63449 GCF_000517525.1 Limulus polyphemus
ACTAGAGGGAAGGCAGCTAGTCATCACCACCCACCGCCAACTCTTGGGCTACTCTTTTATTAACGAATAGTGACCGTCACATTATAACGCCCCCACGGCTGAAAGGACGAGCATGTTTGGTGTGACTGGGATTCGAACCCGCGACCCTCAGATTGGGAGTCGAGCGCCCTAACCACCTGGCCATACCGGGCCGCCTTTGAGCATTAGCTCTTGCCAACACTTTCATTACCTTATCTTGAGGACTTTCTTCCATTTACAGATAGTTATGTAACAGTCACGGCATAAATTACAAGATTTCATTGCACAGGTGGCACCTTACACCTTCCTCCTATTGCACTTACAACTTGCAATTTCACGTTTCAAAATTATTTTGTAATGAAACAACATTAAGAAAATATCCAGTTAAATATTTCTTAATAAAAATATTTCAATCTACATAATTGAAAATATTTCTATCACAATCAAATAAAACACTGGGTACACCACGTGTATATTACTTGCTATGACATCTAAGCCATTATCTGTGAATTTCATGTACTACTGACAGTTTCACCAACTCATTATTTTTTTCATCTTAATCAAATAAAATATTCTTGCACTTTACACATGAAAAATACCAGGTTAAACTGCATTTTCTCTCTCTTGTGACAGTGTGAGTGTCTTTGGTACTATTGTCTCTTCCATGAAATATTCATGTTAATCCATGCATGTTAATGTGTCTTAAAACACTCATGAATGACTCCACATGATGTTTCTACAGTGTGCAACATGCACATGTGTGTTTGCTTATGTATGTATATTGCCATATACCTATGCTCCAGTTACGTTTCAAGTAAAGTAATTCAGTAGCGTATACACCTTACCTCTGGCTAGCACGTGGACCACGTTGATAATGTTCAACTTACTTGCTGAAGTTACTTGATATCGACATCAGTAACGTCGTACTGAACTCGTTTATTTCAAACTTCATGAAATATGTACTCACTGGCCAAATTTAGATAAACTAACACTTTTGAACTAAAAGTCTATTTACCAATATTAAAATTCTTGCTGTTACTACTGTGTACTCCATTACATACTCAAAAAAGGCAGGACTCCCTAGTATATGCGATGTATTTTTTATGAAGATTAATGAAAAATATACTGATTTACTGAGTTGTATACTATGTAGATTTCTCATTGCTCAGATTTTATTAAAATAATATTCTGGAAACATCGGATGACGTTTTGCATAAGAAAAGCCTCTCATTGGCTTGGAGACCATAGAACCACAGTGTCCTTTCAATCACTGACTTTTGAGATGCGTGATTGTCTTAACTGTCAACAGTTGAGTGATAATTCTACAATGAAGTACATACACTGCATCTCAGAACAACCCAATGACTTAAAAAGCAAGAAGCTCCAATTCCTTTCAGTCAATGATCATGCAGATCAGTGACTGTTCTAAATGTTAATAATGAAGGAGCAGCTGATAAAGGTACTTAATACTTTCTGATGGACATTATTATTCGACGGCTTGTAAAACAAGAAATGCTACTTTCTTTCAATCATTAGTTGCATGAACTAATGAAGACTTAGCCTTGATAATTGAGCAGTAACACTATAATGTATTACCTACATTGTACAATACTACTTTATAGCTTGTAGTGTAAAGATAGTTAAATCATTTCAGCCAGTACTCGCTCATCAGTCTGGCCATCCTAGCTTTTAATCAAGAGAAAATACACAATGTAGTAAAATACACAAAGCAAGGAACGCCATTTCTTTTTAGCCATCAAGTGACTATGGTGATAAAATCCACTCATTTCAATTGGGAGAGAAATGTTGGCATTTTATCCAATGGTCAGAGCTGGTAGTTACTTCGATTTCCAGCAACTCCTCATCCAGTTCATCAGATACTACTAGATAAGACTGCATCTTCCACTCCCTTGTCAGGTGGGTTGGGATGACTCAAGAAAGTGACCCCTTTCTCCTTTGAATCATCAATTTTCTCTCCAGATTCTTGGCTAAGCCATTGCACCAAAGACGAATCTAGCCCAGTGTGGTGGAGGTACCTAGGCAACACTATCCACCAGTGGAATTACCACCAAAGCTGCCAGTGCAGGCTTCTTCCTCTTTTATGGCCAGTTTGAAATGACCATTTAAAATCATGTCATGATGGACGTTGCTTTCGTGAGAATGAGGATGTTCCTCACTCCCATATATTATTTCATAAGCTCATTTTGAATCTTCTTAATGAACTTATCAACCAAAATAACCTCCCAATCTGCAGAACCCATTGCCAGGTATGCCTTGCCATAAATTTGGGGTAGATTTTCCATGTAGGTGGCCAGTCCCTCAGTGTCAATCCTCTTCCAAGCCTTTAGCTTGGCCAAGTAGATCGCCGAGTTCTCCACCAGATCAAATTGGCAACACAGCCCTTACATGACTGTTTCCCAGTCATTCTGCTGCTCCTCGTCTAGATGGTCCATGACATTGAGGACTACACTGGTTAAGCTGCAAACAAGATGTTGCACAGCCTGTTCCTAAGTCCATCCATTTCAGGTTAAACTCTCCATCTTGGTCAGGAGTACTTATACATCCATAAAATGTCATTCTAATCATAAGAGACATTTCTATAAACTCTTCTTCAACACAGGGGATCACGCAAGGGCTAGTACCATGTTATCATTAAAGAAAATTTATATAACTAAATCCTGATGTTATGCCCCTACATTGGATCTTCTTACACACTTGTGGTATTTTCAGGTGGAAACTGGTTCCCTGACAAGTATTAGATAGTTCGACCCACTAGTAACACAGATTTACTCCATAAATAAGGATAGTAATTTGTGCTTCATGATAACTTGATGTTTTCGTAGTGTGTGTGTGTGTGTGTGTGTGAAATAATTAGGCTGGGTAAGTTTAACAAAATGAAAACAATATTTATTACAAAACAGGCAAAGAAAACGCAGTGTAACTACTTGCACACACGAAAAGTCATGCCACTTCTACTGGATTTTGATTAGCTCCACAGATTTCTTTTTTTCGGGATAGACTTTTGTTGAACTAAATGCGCTGATCTCCAAATCAGTCTACACTTGTCAATCTTTGGATTGAAAATGAAAGAAAAAACACGTTTGAATTCACCCTACGCCATAGTCTGATAGTGACGTGTGCTATCCGTGTATACAGCACAGTGACTGTAATACACAGACAATTGGGCTAGTAAAGGATATCACAGTCACTAATACTTCAACATGGATGCTATGCTAGTGCAATATCACTTCCAGTAGAATAGACATTATGTTTTATAAAGAAGTAATCTCAAGACTTTTTGGATCGCGTGATGGTGCTAAAATCCCTATAGAAACTAAAAAAAAAGATAGAATTTTAAATTCCTGTATAAATAAAAGTAGGTAGAAAACAATGATGTCACACATCGAGTATATTGATTCACACTGTTTGTTGGTGAATTTATTTGTCCACAAAGTCATCCAACAATTCTGGAGTTACCAGGACCAAACCTGGCTGGCAGACTCTGATGGCCATATTTGTATGGCATGCTCCATTTGGTGAGGAGATACAATGTACCCGAAACGTCAACCAAGCATAATGTTGAAGAGTAGGTTTTCTTGGTCGCTCAACTCACATCTGGCATCAGATTTTATGCTCCTGCCTCCCACCTCCAGGGATATCAGAGGCACCATGTTTGAAATCATGTTCATACTCCAATTCATAAACTAGTGAGGACAAAGCGTGGCTCCTTAGTTGTTTGTCATTTCTCTTGCATTAGATAACATAGAAGCTAAGCAATACACTAACTGTACTTTACACATCGACTCTTGTACCTCTATACTGGCCCTGGAATCGCTTAATGTGAGTTATCACACTGATCTTTTACTTCTTCAGAAACGACTGGCTCAATTTTATTTTTCATCCATTTCTATCCAGTTTTTCTGTTGGTATTTGTGGAAACGATCTTGTTGACTTGCAGCTAGATCCGTCTCTTCTGGTGTTGTCACGGCCATCCTGTCCACATAGTGGACAACGGATCTGTCGTCAAGGCACACCTATACGCAAATTGGTAGTCGATTTGGAGTGAGAAACTTCATAACAAGCTTTCCCAGATCAAATCTAAAGTTTTTTGGCCATCTAGTTTCCGTAAGGATGATAGGGTGGAAGTTGTCTTATCACGGTTACGCATTGGTAACAGTTTTTTAATTCGTCGTTTTCCTTTATCTGGAGCTGATTCGCCAATGTGTGGCCTTTGTGACATTCGGGTCACAACTGCCCATGTGTTGCTTTCGTCCCATCGTTACGACTGCGAGAGGTGGCACCATTTTCAACATGTTTTTACTCGGGGTTTCCCTGTGACATCAGACGGCGTCATTGGCGATAGTGTGACACTGTCCAGATTAATTGTCTTTTCAGACTATTACGGATCATTGGCCTTTTTCATACTATTTAATTTTTAACTGTTTTAAGGGTCCTGTTTAGTTTTTAGCTTGTCTTCCTTTAACTTTTTGATAGTCTTTTTTTTTACTCTTTTACCAACCAAAACGTGGCACATGTGCTCAAGTACCACGGTTGGATGTCCTAATGAGAATTGTTTGGAGAGTTTGAACTCCCTTGTGGTAACTAAAAGTAACTGGGGATAGTGGAGGAGCTTGAACGGTACATTAGGGCTTCTGTGAATCATGAGAAGGTCTTTGAACTCTTTTGCGTATCTTATTCTCGTTCATATAGATATATTTGGTACTCTGTGTGTGACTGAGGGTTTGTGGATTAAAGATGTTTGAATCTTTGTGTATATATTTTTGGTTTGGGGTTTAAAAGTATGTAATTTTTAATGTTCATGTTTGTGTGCTAGACTTCTGCAATGCAGAACTTTCAGGAATTTGCATGACTCTCTGGAAATCTCACTGGCCCATTCTAGGCAAAGGAAATTACGGTGCTAATCCTTTTAAACTAACTGTTACATATTACTTCTTTGATACTCTCTGGCAGAATACATTTGACATTGTACATCAAATAAAGCAACTGGAATAAGGTAATTTTACTGACTTTCTGGAGCACATGTTACCACCATTACAGCAGAGAAACTAAATAATCGAAAAATTTTAAAAACATCTATCAGTAAAGCAGGTAGAAAACATATGCCTGAATCTCGCATCTTTGTGAGTAAAAAATAATAAATATATATTTCATTAGCTATACTCATTATATGGTTGATTTTTAGTTTCGGAAATTAATATTAATTCCTCATGGAATGTACTAAATAGCACTTTTAACCAAGGACCCAATCGTCTTTTTTAAGCAGATTTTTCTAAACTATCTATGCACCACATTCCTTTGAATCCATGTCTATGTTGGGTCATTAAGCCATGATTGAAATTAAAAATTTAATAACAATACCACCAATAATGCAATAGTGTATTTTATTAAGCAAACGACTCGTTTCTCCAAATTTATTTGACCATTTTTTTACACTGAGTGTTGCAACCGACAATAACATAAAGATATGTAACATGTGAACTGTATTAAAAAAATCGATAATTTGAGGGTTAAATTATAAAATATATTTTGATACTAAACAGTCTTATGTAAATACAGTCAAATTTGATGCACGAAGGAAAATTTTGATGAAAAGAACCTAATTAAAAACCTGAATAATTTTTGGAGCATACATACCAAATTTCTCCTTACGACATACAAAGACACACGAAGTGGTTGTTTTTCAAAGTTTGTTCATTGTAATTGTAGTATTTTATTAACCCGTGGATCATGTACGCCTGGTTTGAGGATATTTCGTTCTGCTGGCTCTTAGCAGGTAAGCATCATGAAAAGTATTGCGTTTAACAATACTTTATCACAAACATTAATTAGGCCAACTGGTTTCTGTCGCTTCTTTAGCTTTCATAACATCAGCAGTTCTTAGGATCCAGTGCTTGATACAACAGCGGCTAAGTTATACATTCATGTTCCCTAATCCTATTTATTCCTAATCAAAATTTATAGGTTGAATGATGAACTATTTATTAAAATAATCGCATTGTTTTTCTCAATTAGAAACCTAAAACTGTGAAAAATTTAACACATTGTGTAATCAGACTTGTGTATTGTTTTAATAGCTCACGTAACATAGCCTTACTTGATTTTTTTAGCTTTTAAAATTGTCTGTCCAAAGTTAAAGCCGATGTACTCAGCTGGCACCTCCTGTATATTGTAAAGTGTATAAAGTTACCGTTACTAATACTATTCATGTAAATTATACCCAAATGCAGACAATCTTATAAATTTATCACGCTAAGCTAAACAACGTGCAAGTGAATTCGAACCTTAATTCCAAGGAAATAAATATTTAATGAGCTACAAAGTGTTTTAAAGTGGCAAACACAGCAACGTAGCTTTGAGAAATCACATATTCATTGTTTGATAGATACCCGTCGCTTAGATTCATTTTAACTTAAATGCAAAATGTATATGCAATTAAATTTATTTCAAACTTCAAAGTAAATGTGCACGGTATATTTTTTGGTGTATGGTTAACATTATTATGTTATTTATCTGTACGTTATGGGAGGGGGGGATATTTTTTATAGAACTTTCTGTGTTATTCGTGCACGTGGTCTCGTTTCTCCTTACCATAATAAAAGAACTCTAGATCGAGTGCATTAGATAAATGAAACTGCGTGTTTATAATTTGTGAGCTGAATTTTTTTATTTATCAGTTGATCGAGTAACACTGTAAGTATTAAGGCAAAGTTGTTTTTGTGTGTGTGTGTGTGTGGTAACATACATTCTTAACCGTTTTAGCAGTGGTTTGTTAAACATAACAGTTAGACAAACGCACGAAATATATAATTGTGGGAAACTGCTGTTTAGAAATAATCATGTTGGATCTCCCGTGCGCGTGAATCGAACTAGTTTTAGGTACAGTGTACTCTTAACTCGTGCACGTGAATCGAACTAGTTTTAGGTACAGTGTACTCTTAACTCGTGCACGTGAATCGAACTAGTTTTAGGTACAGTGTACTCTTAACTCGTGCACGTGAATCGAACTAGTTTTAAGTACAATGTACTCTTAACTCGTGCA
>NW_013669830.1:64262-65055 GCF_000517525.1 Limulus polyphemus
CTATTTACTATGTTATGTATAGTTGTATAAAATTACGGGTTATGAAGTTGATACTTCTATTAAAGAATGTTACATTACTATTTACTATGTTATGTATAGTTGTATAAAATTACGGGTTATGAAGTTGATACTTCTATTAAAGAATGTTACATTACTATTTACTATGTTATGTATAGCTGTATATGGTTACGGGTTATGAAGCTGGTAGTTAAATAATAAACGGTTAGATAAATATATATTGTTAATGTGCTATCATATAGGTACCGAGTGAACAGATTTTTTTTTTTCTTCACTCGCTTCCATTATTCAGATATGTTTATCTGGAAAAAAAATCCTAGTTTAATAAAGTATACTCTTTACTTCAGGATAATTGTCTTCAAGTGAGTGACGTGTACAGTAGTAACCTTATGTTTGTAATTACTGTTAGAACTACCTTTGTGATACGCAAATTAAAGTTTGGTATCGCGTGGCAATAGCGTGCAAAATATACGATAATGTATATTTGTGTTTACAGTCTTCGAGGAGGTTTTTCTTGGCGTGTAGATTAATATGTAGCTCTACTTGTGCTTTAAAAAGAAATTGTTTTACGCTTGCAGAGTTTGCCATTCAATAAAGAGGCAGGCGTTCTTGTAAATTTTAAAAGGCTTTTTGATGATTTTCTTCTAGACAAACGTAAAATCAAATCTAATTTAAACAAGTTCCTTGTGCTACGGTCACGCTGAGCATGTGTAGTTTGTATTGTCTTGTGCTGCAGTCACGCTGAGCATGTGTAGTTTGTATTGTCTTGTGCTGC
>NW_013669830.1:66055-75164 GCF_000517525.1 Limulus polyphemus
GAGCATGTGTAGTTTGTATTGTCTTGTGCTGCAGTCACGCTGAGCATGTGTAGTTTGTATTGTCTTGTGCTGCAGTCACGCTGAGCATGTGTAGTTTGTATTGTCTTGTGCTGCAGTCACGCTGAGCATGTGTAGTTTGTATTGTCTTGTGCTACGGTCAGGCTGAGCATGTGTAGTTTGTATTGTCTTGTGCTACGGTCAGGCTGAGCATGTGTAGTTTGTATTGTCTTGTGCTGCAGTCACGCTGAGCATGTGTAGTTTGTATTGTCTTGTGCTGCAGTCACGCTGAGCATGTGTAGTTTGTATTGTGATCACCTACGAACACAAATACGTATTTTGTGTACAAGTTCAGTCCGGTTTCTTTGCTTTATATTTGTCCTAGGAATAAACCCTGTTTATTACTTTTCCAGTTTGTAGTTGTTGTATTGCAAATTGAAGTACTTCTGACGTGCTAGTAAACGGACGATCTTTGACTTCAGATGAATAAACCTTTATGTACGCCTCAACATTGTACGCCTTTATTGAATACAGAAGCACACACACGGATACATGTTCAAAAAGCCGTGTTTTTGTACCGTAACCCCTTTTAATGGTGTTCAACCTAAACGTCACAAATAAAGGTATTTCTTCTCAAGTCAAGAGTCGTCCAATTACTGAAGCACGTATATCGCTGTTTGAATAGACAATTGTAGCTTTGTTTATTAAGTATTACAAATGTATTGTTGGCTGATTAAAAGTTGGCAGTGTTAACTGAATATGTGACAATCTGTGTTAACTAAAGAGGAAGCACAAACACACGTTAAAGGTCGAAACAGATGTATAGAAGACGCAGTGTTGTCAATGCTTTCTTCAAACGACTGTATCAATTCGGATAAAGGTCAACGGTGATGACCTTTTACGTGTCTTATGGACTTAATCACTTTCGTAATCTAAAATCGATTGTTATATAATATGTGTTATTTTTCGACTCAGTGACAGGTGGAATTTCTTGACGTAGACAGAGTAAGCTTTTGTCGAATATGCAGGTTAAAGTACAAGTTCTGTCGAATATACAGGTTAAAGTACAAGTATAATATATTGAAGGTCATAATTTTATTTTCGGCTACACTACAGTAAAGATTTTGTCCTGTAACAAAAGAAAAATCATTCAAAATTTGATATTAAACCTTCTACAGAAAAGTTTGGCTTTACAAGTTTCTAGAAAATTGTTTCGAATATTCATACAAAAATTACTTGACCAAAAACTTTTCCAGGCGATCATAAAGAATTTTTATTTTTTACCCTCCTAGTTGCGTGTGGTTTTATGTATCAGTTGGTTGTTCTACAAAATCAGTCTTCAACCATTTATTTATTTGTGGGATAATATTTTGGAAGGGAGTAACAATTTGATTTTTAATAAAAAAAATTTGTTCCAAACACAAAACTTCGGTAGTACTATTCTATTGTTAACTAAACCTGGCCTCCGGTGGCTCAGCAATAAACTTGAGAGTTTATAACGCTAAAATTTTGGTCTCGATCCCCGCGTTTGGCACAGCGCAGTTAACACATTGTTTTAATTGTAAATCAACACAATCAAAAATTATTTCTAATCATGATTACCTTATAATAATGTAGTATTTACGCTTTTATTTTTTGATTGTCGAAACAAGAAACTGTATACAATTTACAACGTAAGGAAAAAACGTTGTCATGGTTACTAGCCTTTACGATCACCTTAGTCCAAGTATTCATTAATTACTTTTTTTGTCTTCGTACAAAATAACTAGTTTATATCTTGCGTTTGTGCTGCTAATCTGCTGCCATCTTTAGGGAAGTTCTGAGAAGGTTTGTGTTCGTGGTGTCAATTCTGGCTCTTTAATAGAAAGGCAGGTGTGCTATCCACTAATCCGGAGTTTCCCTCATTAGGTGTTGAATCAACTGTTAACAACCCAACTAATGAAACAAACAATTCTAATATTTATAAAAGTTTACTTGATTGGCTAGACTCGTTATTGTTTTGATTTTTATTTCCATTTTTGATTTAAGTACGTAACTTGTTCCGAACGAAAGTTATCAATCATAACAATTTGAATACTTTCAAGATGGATATAGAGGTTTTGGCAGCTGGAATGTAGGTCATAAACTGGTTAGTGTAAAAATAAGTAAACTGGTAACCAAATAATAATTAGAAATACTAATCACGACAACGACTGATATCCAACTGCCACAACCTTATCATAAGTATTTAAAGTAAAACTTGTAACTCAACTGCAATAGTTAAGAGTTTTAACACTAGTATACTGATGGTTTTTCATACTTTATAAGAACAGTTTGCATGGGCGACATGTTTACAATATATACAATCCCCGACCATCCAACAATGCAATGTATCTACAGTTTCTTATGGCTATATTAATCTGCAGTGATGCTTAGATATCATAAACTCCCTTAACTTATGGTTGTATTTTGAATAACTGTCCCCCCCAAAAAAAATTAGTACAGATTTATGCGCTTATTTGTAAGTTATAGGTGCATAGAAAGTTCCCAATCTTTAACTCGCACACTTGATCTTAAGATTTCTCACATTAATCTTAAGTTTAAGCCCAAGAATTGTCTGTTCTTCACGTTTGGCCTGTTTGAAAGACAATTGTTGAGCGATATTCAATAGATTGTTAAGCGTATTTTTCTTCATACATGAAAACGCAAGAATTGGCTAGTCTTATTAATTGGGCCTTATGAAATAGATAATGTGTCAGTTTGAAAAGTTCTGGGGAGTTCAAGATTGAATATAATTTTGTAGCAAATGTAATTCTTTCTTATGATTTGCTTTACCTTAGATGAGTGAGGAGATTCTCGTTGTTTGCCTTCTTGAATAAATTATTTAGCTATCCATTCGATGTCTACGAAGAAAGGCCAGACAAATATGTAAATAAACTTGGTCTAAACCTTTTTCATTTGATAGTAACTCATTTCATTACGATAGCAGTAAAATGTTTTGTCTTCTGAAATATTTTGTTTCTCTTCTCTTTATCCTTTTTGATCGCTTCCATCTTACACTTTGCAATATTTCGTGTTTTGTGGAATTAATAATTAAATTAATTAATTAACAGATAAAATTGTTAAGGGCAATTTTACCAGGGCTTTGCATAATTCAAACCTCACAAGCTCCTTTGTTACTTATAATTTATTTTCAGGCACGTTATGCTACTATATTAAAAGTAAAAAACAAAAAATATTTTTTTAGGCATAATAAAAGATAAAATTCTTTGTTAAACTTTTTCAGCCAACTAGTTTTGTTAACTCGTTTATCTGATGATGGTAACAATGTTACCGCAACTAGTCGGCTGAAAACTTTTAATAAGGATTTTACCCTTTATTGTGCCAAAAACGTCATTTTTGTTTTTTACTCTTAATAAGCTCCTCTGTTTTGTGCTTGTTTTTTCTGAAATGGAAAGGTTATTTTCTGGATGGTTCCAAGAACGTGGTAGAGTTCAAAGGAAGTTCTATACTGAATGAAATTCATTTGCTGCTGTTTTTTGTTTTTTTGTCCCCCGGTGAGACAGCGGTAAGTCTATGGATCGGCAACGGCCAAATCCGGAGTTTGATTCCCCACGGTGAACACAGCCGATAGCCCAGTGTGGTTTTGGCTTTGCTTTAACACAATCAGAGTTTTTGTTTTGGCCTCATAACCAGAAAGTTTATCTGAAGGCTGGGGCTTCTCAAGCTGCTTATACCTCCTTCCTGAAGTTGCCTCCAGCTTATGGGAGAGGTTGACTATTAGACTTGATTTATATAATGATGAACCAGCTGGGCATTCTGGGACTGAGTTGTACAATATTTATAGGACTCCAAAATAATCACTGCCTATTCCCATCACTAGTTAATATTCAATGACCTGAATATTATTAGAGGTGTCCCCAGGGGACACATTCTGTCAGCGGAAGCTTACCTACCACCAGGTAGAGCAGCAAACATCTCGTCGATAAACAGGTGACATGCACCGCTGAGAGCTTTCCCTGCAAGAAGAGGTCGAAGAGATCGTTTAGGTCTCTACTTGATAAAGAATATCTCTAGATGACGTGTACAGGAATTTAATATTAGCTAAACACCAGAAAACTAACTGCTCATATTCTTTTGTACAACAGGAACAATGGCCTACTTGCTTTTAACCAACTGCCAGGCAACAAGAGGAGGGTTGGAGTTAAGCAATGATTGTTCCATCTAATTTGAATTAGTGGAGTCTGGTTTTGTTCTGGTCACAAATCTGGTAATGCACAGCAGCTTGCATATATCCAAAGATGTGGTTATTAGACCAATTCAGAATAATTTGGTAACGTGAATGTAATGTTGAGTTTTTGAACACAACCAGAATTATGCTGGGCCTTGCAATGTATCAGATACTTACATTGACGTCACCACTTCAATCAGTTGCTGACTTTATTCTAGCTAATGGAAATAAGTTTGAAACAAGCAGTGAAGTTCAAATAGTTCATGATACGTACTGATGTCTTCTGCAGAATATGTCTTTGACTCTGACATTGATTAGAGCATCGGCGCCTTAGGGATGGACCTGCTGCAAAAGTTATCAGCAAGCATGACCTGTGGTACATATAAGCTGCATCTCTGTATGAAAACCATCCAATGCTAAACAGCCAGAACCTAAAAACATGAGTACACAGAGGGGAGTGAGTCGCATACCTCTGGGTGTATAAATGTTGTTTCCTAGAGTACTGTGAATTCAGTCTGTCGACCATATATCAATAACAGAAATCACTCCTTGTGCTCTGATAAACTCTGTGCCACAGTTGTTTTATTGTATGCACGTCACCTGCGTCTCTGTGATGCTAAATAACGATTGTTTTAATCATTTGGTATATCAGCACAAATACAGTGGAAAATTTTACCTGCAATATAGCAAGTTCAGACTGTCTACACAATCTTCAGTTAGTGACCTTAGATGTTCTGGTGTTTGCTCATAGGCATGATACAACTAAAATAACAACTGTGCAGCTGAGCTTGGTCATTTCTGCATCATTTACTATGCCAATAGCCATTCTAGCCAGAGTTACCTGTCCATAATTAAAGATTAGCACTCTAGGATATAACTGTCTATTCAGCTTGGTTTCTTGAAAGCGTTGTGTGCCTTTTCTATCACTGCAGCAGATGGAATTAATGCGTTTTATTACTCTGTTTTTCAGCATACTTCAGAGAATACTTGGTTCTATATTGATTGTAGATGAATTAATCCATTCCTGTATATTGGCGTATTTCCATTGACATTGATAGATGATTGCCTGTGTGTATTGAAAGGGACACATTGATTCAAACCATTCGACATCGCATGTAGCTACTTGCAAATAGAATGAGATGATGAAAGCAGACCTAAGACTGCTTTGATAATTTCATGTGATATATAGTAACTTAATACCTTGCTCTTTGTCTGTTGTAATGTAACTGCTACTTTTGAGTGGCTGGTGGATGTAACTCTACCATGTTCCAATAGTAGGGGTGTCTTATCTATCTGGATAGCCATCTGATATTTGGTGGTTAGAACTGTTCTAGTAGTAGAGGTGTCTTATCTATGTGGATGCCCACCTATTATATCATCAGTACTGAGAATCTGACAGAAAAAAATTGTATGAGATGAAAGCGAGGAAAGTGTGTGCTTATGCATACAAATTTGGAGATTTTGGTCATCTAGTTCACAGACATGGAATACCTACTGTTTTGAAAAATTGCAGCGGCTAAATATAGACTGCAGCCTGTGACAAAACGAATACCTTTGTTTTCTACTCGTTCTATGGTCAACTTTTTACAGAGAGCTGCACCATTGTATGATCTGACTAAAATTGATTCACATTTTAAATGCATGAATACTGCAACCAAGCCTTTCAGACACTAAAATATACTTTTTATAAAATATTCATTTTTGGCTTATCCCATATAAATTTGTTCTATAATATTATATACTGGAACAACAGTGTAATTAAATCATAAAAACAGAGCGCTTTCGAATGGTGGACCTTTCTTCTTCAGGGGCAAAGCGCTCGGGTTGTAGGGTTTTTATTAATTTCTATCAAGACTTCTTGAACCTACGTGTTTTTCTAACATCATGAATGTAAACTGTAATGATATCACTAGTATGTGAACTTTATGTATGACCAATCGGCAACTTTTGGGAGGAACAATCCAGATACAGCTTGCATGTTGCTTACTGTACAGTAAGGTGAAGCATGACCTTTTCATGTCAGCGAATGCAACATAAAACCACGAAATATATGATCTCTGGCTCTTGTGTGAGCAGTGAGTGCAGGAAGGTGCACAGTATCATTGTAATGAACCATCTATACATGGCTTCCATGCTTTCAAATATTTTGACTCCTGAATAGGGCTAACACGTACCATATATCATAATGGTTCATAGGTCAAGAGAGCAACAGTCATCTGCTGCTGGGTAAATTTACTGATGTTTTGTTGTGAAGTATAGCTCACTGTGGATGTAATGAATAAGACCACCTGGTGCAGGTTTTTTCAATGTCCTGGCGAACATACGAGATTCAATTGGTTGAGGTCTGGATTCGATAATGTGAGTCAGTAGTGAGTATAGCACCAGATAATCAATGGAATGATAGTAAATAAGTTAAAATTCAATACAGTATATTGATTTCGGTACGCAAAATAAACACAATCATTTTGGTTTTGACTTGAGGTTGCCCTCATCGTACTTCGTTGAATTTAAGTGGTCGCTTGACACACACACACACACATATGAAGGATAATGAACATTAATTTTTTATGTCATTGACGAATTTCATATGCACTGGTTGGACCAAGAAATGGATGTCGGAAAGATTGACAAATTAGAAGATAATAGGAGTACTGTGTCGTAGTTTCTGGGCTCATTTGAGAAATAGAACGATGTCACACGTACTTATCTGGCGCAAGAAAAACGATGAGGTTATTGTATAGTAGCTTAGGAGATTGGTCTCAGTGCGGAAATTGATTTTCATTTCAATATGATTAAGAATGTAACTAACTAGTCATAAAACCAATTTAACGTTTGTTAACATATTAAAGCTGAGCATGGCTAAAGAAACCTGAAAGCTAAAAAAGGTGTATCATCCTTATGTTCTGAGCTACAGAGTGAGTTTGTGCATTGTTCAGAGCATGCCACTTGAGACTTGCTAGATCACACCAGTTAGTGTTGTGTAGTCAATAGTAGAATCTGAAAACTTGGTGATATAAATTTTCCAAATGGGGTGATTATTTGGAACATGACAACTGAAAGCTACCCGATCATGACTAGTAGTACGTTTGAGGTTGTTAAATGTGATACCCACAAAAATAACAGTCGATATGACTGGTAACGATCACTTGGCATTCTAACACATTCATAGGATGAAAGTACTTTGCAGTTCTTTCTTTCTAAGCTTTCAGTTAAAAGTTATGAAGAACTTTGGCAGATGTGCACATGAAAAGCTATCGGAGACTTCTTGTCTTGAAGGTCTGTACTGGTCTCCTAGGAATTGTACGCTGAAAAACTACAAGAAAACCAAAAGCTGTGATAAATAAATTGCAGTGGAAAAGTGCTTATTCCAATAGATTTAGTCGAAGTATTTTTCTTGTGATGCGATAGTACTAGCTTTTTCTACCCATAGATGGCAGCACAGTAATAGACCACGGTTAATTAGCCAGAACTATAAAAGTCGTCCATTGACCTGCTCACATGCTACCGAGCAAAGAATTTCACATTAATGACACTACCAAGACTTGAGCCTATTCATACTAGAATTTCAACATTTCAACAGTTTTTGCCTTATAATTCCGAAGCGGCAGCAGCAAAAGGCTGAAATTTGAGCAGAAAATGGCAAGAAATCATCAGAAAATAATGAAGAAATTTGAAAGTGAATGAAAAACTAGTCTCTTCTATCTGAAACATGCTAAAATATCATCTGAAAGTCGTAGAAAATTGCTTGTAAAGAAATTCAAGGATATCAACGTTAGTCCCTGCGTAGTTTGCTTTGTATCTACCAAACAGGCAGTAAACTGTAAAAGTCCGAGCAAACTTTTGTGAATAAATTCGGAAGTGGGTGTCTGTCTTGACAGATGCTCGAATATTTGCAAATAGACAGATTGCTTATTTCACATATTTACTTTTCTAAAAGGATTCTTATTATACTTTCACTCAAAAAGTATTATCAATAATTACTATTGTAGTCTTCTCCTGCTGTTGCGCCCCCCCCCAGTGGCACAGCGGTATGTCTGCGGACTTACAGCACTAGAATCCGGGTTTCGATACCCGTGGTGGGCAGAGCACAGATATCCCCTTGTGTAGCTTTGTGTTTAATTATAAACAAACCTGTTGTTGCTGTGGTCGTTTGACCTAGTCCAAGATCAAGAAAACTAGCTTGCTGGTGCGCCAGTTCTGCTAAATAATCATCAGTTTAAATTCAAAGAAAAATAGAGGGCACTCAGTAGCGCATATCTCCGCCACGTAGCGTTGATCATATTCGGCCCTTAAAAAATACAAAAATGTGTCCTTATGTCCGCCATTATTAACGGAAACGGACCATTTTTGGCTGGACAATGAGGAATAAGATTCTACATATTCCACCAAGTTTCATCAAAATCCGTTAATTTTTGTCTGAGTTATAGAGCAAAAATAGTGTGAAAAATCGGTCCCCAGGTTAACAGATAGGGATGTTTTATATTTTCGTGACCTTGCTGTGACCTTTGACTTTGAACCTCCAAAAACTGGTCACTTCTAAGTTGGGTCATAATTCAAATGTATACCAACTTTAATCTAAATCCATTCAGTAGTTTTCGAGAATTTTTTCTGACAAACGCACAAACTAACACACACAGGGGTGAAAACATAACCTCCGTCACCTTCGGTGAAGGGGGTAATAAATATCATTATACGATGTTAAAAAAAAAAACTCCACTTCACCAAATGAATACATTTTACACAGAAACAGTTGTTGTTCAAAGAAAATTGCTAATATTGTGTTTCAACTACTACTGTTTCTGTTATATCCCAGCCGGCCTGAAGAGATCTGGTATTTACCGAAAGGACCCGGCATGGCCAGGTGGTTAGGGCACTCGACTCGCAATCTGAGGGTCGCGGGTT
>NW_013669830.1:75427-80119 GCF_000517525.1 Limulus polyphemus
CCTCGTGTAGCTTTGCGCGAAATTCAAAACAAACAAATTGAGCGAAAGGCCTTGTCGGCAGTGGATATAGCGGGAATGGTGTGATTGATATATTATTACATTCTTCTTTACTTTCGCTCAAAAGTTTTTGTACTTAACCACTAGCTTAGATGTGATACACCTATAAAACAGACTTGTTTTATATAGAATAGCCTGATTCGTTTCTTCTATAGGGATATAAGGTGTATGAAATAGTAATCCTGATCTAGACTACTAATCTTGTCGCTTATGAACTCTCAAACTCGATATATTGTTATGTCATAGATTATGACAATTTTATAACACTTGTATATATTATGTTTCTGTTTTTTCTATTTAGTGCAAAACAGACTTCGAAATCAACTCCTATTAATATGGGCTCGATTGATCGTGGTAGAACTCTTGAGTTTCGAAACTGGCGAGCAGGGTTCGAATCCATGTAATACCACAAAGTATTCCTGCACTTTAGCTGTCGGTGCATTATAAAATTAGTAACTAATCCCTTAATGTGGATGGTGCGTGGTAGGGTGCTGCTAACTGGCTGCCTTCCCTCTGGTCAGTAGTTCAGAGTTAGGGACGGCGGCAGACAGCCTTAATAATTTTGTTTTCAAAAATACAAAATAAAAGTCCCCAGTCAAATGTGGTAAGGCCATTTTATAGAGTAATGCCGCTTGAAAGTAGTTCACTGTGAAAACAGATAGAGCCCAACTCTTAAAGTGCCTTTAGTTCGTCTGTCACTTTTGGGGTGTTGAGTAATTTTATTTTGTCTGCTACAACACGCGGTGTAAAGAACTGACCAAATACTGGGTAAATAATCATATTTACTATAAAAATATATAACGGACCTCAGCACTGTTTAGTGGGATTGTGATATTAATGGTATATTTGTTTGCATTTTTTGTGCGACTTGTATGTTATTAGGGACCTCGTAACCAAGAAAGTATTGAACCCACAAGAAATTCTGTGCACAAATAATCCAAAAAAATGTTTGTGAAGCTGGTGGAGTTCACATGGACATCTATTTGTTATTTTAGGGTTAATGCCAGCTTCGAGCATTAAACGCTCCAGCTTGAACTTGAATCTAAGTCGTATTAATAAGATTAAAATTATTTTTGATATTTTAACGACATTATACAAAATATTTTGGTAATCGACAGTGAGGCTGTTTTTGTATTTTTCAGTTAATGAAACATCAGTTCATTAGTAAATATTCATAGTATTATTTGCACAGCAGTATATATTAAGTTTGTTATGTTTATTAATTATTTAAGTCTTACAAAATGCTTCTTATTAATGTAGTTTTAAAGACTGTTCAGGCAATGATTAGTTCAAAGTTTCAGGAGCAAAGAAGAAGCTGTTTGATAAACATTCATTTCATGTATCTACAAACTTTCCTTTGTGATAGTTTTAAAGATGTAAAACAGAATTGTTGAAGAATGAATTGTTATATTAAGTGCAACTAAGTAATGCTATTATCATTAATCTTGAAGATATTACTTCATAATTTTTATTTATTTTTATTCAAAACATAAAGTAACCATATTCATTATACGTTTTTTAGTTTTTAAAGAGTTGAAGTTTACGTGTAAAATAATTAATTATTTTACTTTTTATTGCAGCATAATAGTAGCATTAACTGTTAGATTAATATTCATGATCAACATCACTATTTCATTATGTCTCCAATGTTTTATTTAGTTATAGTAAGCTCTCCGAACGTCTTCGAGAATCGACTCCAGATGAACTCCAATGCTCCATGTTTTGTGGAGGCAAGAAATGCAAGTACGAAAGTTCGACATATTGGAAAAAAGAGGATATGGCTTTAGATGGAGTGTACTCGCATTGGTAAGATATATTTATCATCAGTGTAGTGTACTCGCATTGGTAAGATGTATTTATCATCAGTGTAGTGTGAAGCCTACGGTGCACTTGAGCGGTACTATATAGCGCGGCACGAGCGACATTTTGACGTGCGTACGCTGCCCTTGTATATTTATGACAGTGAACACGCGCTTGGTAAAAATGCTCTGTAGCGGAAAATATCTCGGAAGCAACGTTTTGGATCTGTAAAATAACACGCGGCGAGCGATAATTTGCCGCTGTAAAATTTGGCTTCTGCTGCAACTCTAGCTCTAACCAATCAGAAGAGGCCGTGGGATTGCTTCACGTGTCCAATCTGGATGAAACTTTGCAATACTCAAAATATTAATTTGAAGTATCATGCCATGTTCTCATTGGAAGTCAAATCTATCGTTTGTGGACAGTTTGTCTGTATTGGTCCACTGGTGGCTCAGCCGTTATGTCTGAGGGCTTATCTTTCTACAAGTTCGGTTTCGATACTGCACAGATAACCCATTGTGTAGTTTTATACTTATCAATAAATAAACAAACATTTGTCTGTATTGATATGACTATTGTGTTGTTTGAAAACTACCCCATAAACAATACAGTGCATGTCCACCACTCCTCAGTGTCGCGCAGCGCCGCACAGGTGTGTTAAGCATAACATTTTAAAAATCCTGGAACTGTGAATAAAAATCGTACAAATTCAATAATAGTCTCAAGTAAATCTTGACGCTAATATACTTTCTTCAAAATACGTTTTTCTTATAAGCTTTGACATTTTCTCTGTCTTGATGCTTGCGAAACACGTTAATTTTTTATCAAATATGAACAAGACGAATTAAAATTCGTATGTAAATCACAAATTAGCATACACAGAATAACTGATTAAGTCGTAAATACTACAATCAGATATTTTTAGCCTTAGTTTCAGAAAACTCAGGTTTGATTTTTAAAGAAGCAGTTTCAGTAAAACATTTGTTTATTCATAATGAAAAAATAAAACAACATATTCTTCTCGGTATTAAAAATTAGCATATACAAAAACAGCTGGAAATTTTAGATTGTAAATATTACAGTTATTCACTTATTAGCATATACAAAAACAGCTGGTCAATTTAGATTGTAAATATTACAGTTATTCACTTATTAGCATATACAAAAACAGCTGGAAAATTTAGATTGTAAATATTACAGTTATTCACTTATTAGCATATACAAAAACAGCTGGAAAATTTAGATTGTAAATATTACAGTTATTCACTTATTAGCATATACAAAAACAGCTGGTCAATTTAGATTGTAAATATTACAGTTATTCACTTATTAGCATATACAAAAACAGCTGGTCAATTTAGATTGTAAATATTACAGTTATTCACTTATAGTATTAAGTGAAACTGTGATTTATATGCGCAGAACCTCATATTTTTCTTAGCATTAAAACTTAACGACGTTTCTGTTAAAAGCATGTTTGTTCATATAAATAAAACATATTCTGCATGAGATTACAAACCAATAATTAAAAGATATCTGTATAAAAAAAAATATTTTATTTAGGTTCCGAAGATGGTGGTGTACGCAGTGGTAGTGGTATTCACTTTTATATGTTTGAATCTTTTCTTCGTATAACCATCCAACTCAAGAGTGTATGCTGATATATTTACTCTTTTCGCCCTATAACGACACTAGGAGGTTGTTTTTAATTTTGTTTGTTTGTTTGAAGTTACGCACAAAGCTACACAATGGGCTATCTGTGCTCTGCCCACCACGGGTATCGAAACCCGGTTTCTAGCGTTGTAAGTCCGCAGACATACCGCTGTGCCACTGGGGGGCTGCTTTTAATTGACGCTGTTAATTTGTTTATCTGTTTTTGCTTTTTTCGTATTAATTAACAAGCGTTTGGCCACAATGTTTGAGGATGAAAAGTAAAAAACAAATATTTCCGTAAGTTGCGAAAGAACCAGTAGAAAAGCGTAAGTAACGGATATATCTTCGGTATCAGATAGGATTAAACACGTGTTTTTAACATTGACATTAATGTTCACCTTGTCGGGAAACTCTACTATATACACTTTGAACTGTCCACTCCTTATCAATCTCACCAGTTGACTAGTCTGGAAAAATACTCTTTCAAAATGTTGATTAAGCTTCTAGTCTCTAAATGTTGATCATTCACGGGGTCCAAAATCTTAGTATGCTCGAAGATTAGACCATTAAATGGGAATGCCTGTTTTATCTAACATATGACTTATTATAGAATTATTTGGCTGATCAGTAAATCTTGACGATTTCTTCGTCGTTAATATTTGCATCATTTTTCTTAGGTCAGTGTGGTTTCTGCCGAGATACTTGGATATACTTTGTTTAGATATTCTTTCCTTTCATCAGTAATCATAATGTCATTAACCAATTTAACATACAGTCGATATGGTAGGAATTGTGTTGATTAATCTGCATTTTTTAAAAACGAAACATCACTTTGAAAGAGAATGTTAAATGAATTGAGAATGCTCAATGCATAGCTCGTAGACTCAGACAAAACTTTCGTGCAAGGATTCTGTAATTGGGAAAGAACAAGTCTGCTGGTAAGTATGGGGTCTTCGAAGATATATTACGTAGGATATTTGTAATGAATCATCACAATCCATCTGAAAACAACAGGGAATCCTCAATAGCCGCGGCACTTGAAATTATGTTAGGCAGGATTAGAGTAAATTAATCCGAGACCTTATTTTCCTTTTTATTATCTATAATTTTGTGTGTCAGCAATACCAAGCGTGGTGCGCCCCTATACTCGATTCGATTTTATTACTCATCAGGATCTCTACT
>NW_013669830.1:81066-87247 GCF_000517525.1 Limulus polyphemus
ATAATGTCATTAACCAATTTAACATACAGTCGATATGGTAGGAATTGTGTTGATTAATCTGCATTTTTTAAAAACGAAACATCACTTTGAAAGAGAATGTTCAGCTAGTGTATTCAACAATTTCACAAAAAAATCTCGAACAGTTAAACTATCACTTGTAAATCTTAAGTTATGGGATTATAACTCGCATTACACACAAAAAAAGGTACTCTAGATAAGTTGTAATTACAAGAAACTTTTCAATATAAAACGGAGCATTAGAACATTGAGAATAAGATACTTGTTCATTCAAGGTTAATCTCATTTGGTGTCCTGATTCGGACTTGTTACGTTCGTATCAAACTTATTAGGATAATTGGAAATACGTAAGTGGAGCTAGCACTAATATTCAAACATCAGGTTATCGAATGGAAAACTGTTACTATAGAAACTGTTTAGTTTTGTTTTTCAGCTTTTGAAGTTTTACGTAAGCGATAAGTGCGCATCAAAATATCCATAATGATTGGTTTACTTAGTTATCATTATTTTGATGGAGGGGGTGTGTTTTTTAACTAATACACTATTGCATGTTTTACCACCAAGGTCACTCTCTTTCTACAGTTAAACACAAACGAACTTCTTAGAATTAAATCCCTCGAACTTCTTTGTAAGACAGTGACGTACACAGGGGGAGTGGCTGGGTGGGCTCAAGCTTCTGCCTTTCTCCTCTTATGCTCCAAAAGTACCTTTTTTCTCAGTTATGAACTAAAAAATTGTTCACAATTACTAAAAGACGTCCGATTCCACACTTTGCTTGCTGCGAGTTAGGAAAAAAAATTCGACTTTAAAATGAATTGCACACAGGATTTGTTTGTTTGTAATTAAGCACAAAGCTACACAATGGGCTATCTGTGCTCTGCTCACCACGGGTATCGAAACCCGGATTCTAGTGTTGTAAGTCCGCAGACATACCGCTGTGCCACGGGGGTGGGGCTGCACACAGGAACTTCTAACTATTAACAGCAAAAAGAAAAATAATTGTGATATGCTGCTAAGTGTTAGTATGAAAGACTAGTTTAATTTTTCGTTTCAAAAGAGTTTATATAAGACCGATTGAATAGGAATAAAATAGGATCAGTTTGCTTCTCATGGCTTTCTACCCTATGTGTACCAAAGGCAACCCACAGTCTCCATACTTTACCCTAACATCCCCTCCCCCAAAAATGGCTTGCATTACCATACTTGAATATTGCTACTTTTTTGTAAATGAGCCTCTGTCCTTTTAATGTCCTCACTACGTCACTGATGTAACTAGTTTCATTTTTTCCTCCCACAAGGTGGTGTTATGTATCGTGAAATCAATCTCCCCTACAGGATCTCACAGAACGTTTAAATAATGTTTGCTATGATATGGCCATACGTGCATGTTCCGAGTGAGAAATTCCACACACTTATCACTAACAGCTGTGAACACTTGTAAATCCTATACATTTGTGGATATGGAGAATACAGACATAAATCAAAAGGGTCTTACTAAATTATTGACAAAGCATGCAGTCATTCCTGCTCCTTTCGATATTGTATATTTTCAATAGAATTTCGTCATTTTGATTTAATCACCTTCTTCATATGTTGTAGATACTTAAATAAGGTGATGAAAATAAAAACGTAAATACTGGTGTTTTTATGCGGCTATAAACCTGTGTGTTTCATAATTTTTAAAGGACGAAATAATTTATTAGAATAGTTGATGGTCGCATAAGCACCAACAAAGATTGCTTTGGTGTCGAAAGGTTTTCAAGGAAAAGATCGCATAAATGCAATATGACTGGGTTAGTAACCCTCATGATTTATCCCCGAAATATTTTCCATGTAGATACTAACCTTATGATTTCTCCTCAGCAATGACCTCTCGCACATCAGTCATTCTTTCTACCGGAAACATGACGTATTTGGCTCCTAAAGATTTTCCGTTTTGAGATTAGTTGTTTATAACATTTTGATTACACAAGTAATGTTTCAAGACCTGTTTTTATCAGATTTGCCTAATTTTTGTAAAAGTTGTGATTCTACATAAATGTCGAAAAGTGAGGCTTACCCATTAACATACTTTTTATGGTTAAAAGCAAAACACACTTAGAAAATTTTAAGCATTCCTCATAAATTTGCATTTTGCGAATTTCTACTGATGTACATAAAACTTATAGCAAGCTAACTTGGATGTGAAAAAATAAAACTATTGTAAGCTTCAATGATCCCACAATGGAACGTCGGAAATTTGTGTGTATAAAGATACCGAGATATAAGGGAATGAAACTACTTTATTCATGCTACAGCTCATCTTGTCACTAAATATGGCTCAGTAATTGAAATAAATGACGAAAACCTTGTACTCCAACGCATAGTCTCGCGTGATTGGTTGATTTTGATGTGTACGTCAAATTTGACCAATAATTTGTATTGGCTTATTGTTTATTTAGAATGAAAATTAATTCTGCATCTTTGTTTTCGGCCCATTTTTGCCCCCCCCCCAGAAGAATAATGAATTAGAATTTGTTTTTGTGCTTGAAAAAGTCGTGAACCATTTTGGTACCTATCCTTAGGAGATATATCATACATTTTGTTTCTTTTTATGCTTTGAAATATTAGTGGACATTTTTTTTTTACCTAAAGTGCAGTTATATTAGATGTTTAAAATTATGTAAAGTTATGGTAATTTTAATCAAGTTTAACTAAGTATTGAATTTCAAGCTGATTTTAATATGCCGAGCAAAATTATGAGCTTTTGGTACCATTAGTGTGTTTTCATCACTGTTTCAGGATAACTGATGATATTCTAGCTATGGCCAGACCAAGCACTGGTGTTATCAGAAGTAAAGACATCATCCAGCAGTTTCACAAGTAAGTTTAGTTATTATAGTAATAAAAAATAAAGAGAACAAGATAATTTAAAATTGTTAATTTAAAAGGGGGGGATGGAGATCGTCGAAAAATTACTGAAACAAGTTGAATCAAAATGCAAAAATTATATTTTCAAGCCTACAACTAGGGACTCTTTAAAAAAAAGTAAACAAACAAGGCTGGAATTAGTATCTACATTATTTTCTCAAGCTACAAATCTCTATTTTGACTCTATGGCTAAGGTATTGTTACGTCTCTGTTCTTTTGTTAATTTCCGATATAAATTCTTTCCGAGGAACTTCAGTGATACGAGTCCTTTCTTAATTAAAACTAGTTTACTATTTCTCGATACAACTTTGTAATACACAGTATTTCCACAGTCACTTTAACTACTTTAATTCATAGCGATTCACACAATTTACTTGCAGTGCCTACTGCTCGCTTGACTCAATTATCTCAATCTTCAATCTATCTGCCTATGCAATTCTATCTTTTTTTTTCTTTTTTTTGGTCTGGACTTATTTTCTGGGCTTATATACTAAAAAAGAGGGCGCCTGGAACAAACTAGGAAATTCATGATCATTCGAGAAACTCCTCGCACACGCCAGCAGCGTCACGTGAATTCCTCTGTCGTAACAGTACTTATCAACTTCAGTGGAGTCAAAATAGGGATTTGTAGCTTGAGGAGATAATGTAGACTGTTTCCAGCCTAGTTTGTTTACTTTTTTAGAGTCCCTAGCTGTAGGCTTGAAAACATAATCTTTACATTTTGATTCATTTTTTTCTGTACCTTTTGACGATTCCTATTCCACTTTTAAATTAATAATTTTTAGTTATCTTGTTTCTTAAGTTTTTATGTCCATTTATGGAGAATAATTTTTAAACTACATACGTGCACATGCATTCAGTTTAATATTAAATCTTTTTCAACAGTTTACTGTTGCGTTAGTTTGTTGTTTTTTTCACCCAATCATTATTTACTGAGTCAGGTGGTTTTGTCCCAAAGATTGTGTGTAAACACGCCATTAATGCGCTATAACAGTAACAATGGATTCATGATGGGGAAACCGAAGTTTAATATTGAAGATGAAGAAGGTTGATAAAACATAAAACATTTTATCTACAAGGTTCGAACGTTTCGGAATAACTTATTCCATCATCAGCGAAATCTGAAAATTGTGTTACAAAGACGGTTATTACTAAAATTATAATATAATAACATAATCATTAGTTTACTTAGTTATTAAGAAAAGCGGTAAATGGACATATGAAATATTACACAACAGCTGAGTTAAGTGTGAAAATTTAGAACAATTTTAGATCTGAAGAGCTTTGTGAGTTGTTAAGGGTCGGGCGGTCTTTAACTATGAGTAGACTTTCTTTAAGGTAGAGGTCAAGGTCTGAAGATCCTGTGGTGATGATAGGGAAATCGTTAAATGAAATATTGTGACCTGTGATTTCAGAATGGGAACGAATAGATGAGTGTCTGGATTTAAGCAGTGCATGGTTGGTTCTGTTAGATACTCCTAAATGTTCACAGACTCTAGTTTTTAAGTGGCGTTTCGTTTTGCCAATGTACGTGACCTTACAGTCACTACACATGAGTCATGAACATACAAGTTTAGGTACTTGATCTTTATACTGAAATAAGTGTTTAATGCGGAGGTTAGGTCTGTATATTATTCTAAGCTGAATTTGAGGGTAGAAGTTATTCTATTAGGGAAGAGAGTTGTTTTTTTTTAAATTGGTAGGGATTGCGAACCCATAAAAGGAAGGGAGATAATGAGGGTAAATTTGGGGACGGTGTTTACATTGGCTGGTGGTTGGATTTTGTTGTTTAGGAAAGTGCGTGTAATCTTCGTTAGAAAATCAGTCCGACAGCCATTATTTAACCTCGCTGGGTCCCACGATAGCAAATAGTTTTCTGTGCTATCATGAACACAAGTGGCTAGAAAACTGCCCACGTGAATTCAAACCTGTCCTTTATAAACACTATATTGATGACACTTTTTTTGCTGTTTATCAAGCCCCGTTTCCAAGTTCACATCCGAACTCGAGGAAAATGATTTTTTACCTTTCCTTGACGTTAGGATTACCAAAGTAGGTAAACACTTTTCAACCTCTGTTTATTATAGAACTTTTACTGGCTTCTACACCAATTTCAATAGTTTTATCCCCAACTTCTTCAAACGTTATCTGGTTATTTCATTGTTGAACAGAAGTTGTAATCCTTGTTCTAATTATTTTAATTTACACGAAGAAATTACCCTTCTACATGAACACATGTTAAATAATGGCTATCTGGTTTACCCCTTCTACATAAACACATCATCCCATGGCGATTCCATCTACCTGGTCATAAGTGACGTCATTAAAGAGGAAATGGTTTAACTTTGTACAGAGGACAAGAAGTTCCAGGAATTGTTTACAGGTGAAACCAAGATACTGTTCAATGTCAGTGGGAAAGAGAAGGTCCACGATTAAATTTAAAGTTTCATCAAGGGGGATATTGGTATATAGAGATTCAATATCAAAACTGGCCATAACATATTGATCAGCAGAGGGAATTTTAGAGATTTCAGAAGCAAATGTAAAAGAGTCGATCATCGTAAGTTCGTTCAAGGTGAGAGGTTTAAGGATAGGAACGACAAGTTTTGACAGGCTGTAATTGCAAGAGCCTACAGCTGAGAGAATAGGGTGGAGAGGGTATCCAGTTTTGTGTACTTTGGGTAGACCATAAAGAATACCGGTTTTGGTGCCAAATGGGGCAATTTGATGAAAAGTCGTTTCAGAGATAATATTTTGACTTTTGAGGGTCTTGAGGAAACATAGGATCTTATCTTCTCTCTCTTAAGGGTTAGGGATAACAAGTCTGTATCTAGTTTTTTATTTTATTTACAAGGGTCACTGAGCTGATGCATTTTTCATAATGACAATACTATTGCCTTTGTCTTGTTTAGTAACAATAATATCTTTGTTTTTGGACAGAGTTTTAAGGGCTTGTAGTTCAGCATAGTTTAATGGAGAGGTAGGATGATAGGAATTATATCTGTATAATGTGGAAAGAGCAATGTTTTTTAGTTTAGTTTGAAAGCTGGAATGCTAAAGTTAAGGCCTTGGGTATAAATATAGGTGTAGTGACTGTAAAGTCACGTACACTGGCAAAACGAAACGCCACTTAAAAACTAGAATCTGAGAACATTTAGGAGTATCTAACAGAACCACCCATCCACTACTCAAATACAGCCACTCATCCATTGTTCCCATTCTGAAACCACAGGTCACAATATTTCATTTAACG
>NW_013669830.1:88239-97836 GCF_000517525.1 Limulus polyphemus
TCAAATACAGCCACTCATCCATTGTCCCATTCTGAAACCACAGGTCACAATATTTCATTTAACGATTTCGTCTATCATCACCACAGGATCTTCAGACCTTGACCTTTACATTAAAGAAAGTCTACTAGTAGCTAAAGACCACCCGACTTTTAAAGACTCGCAAATCTCTTTAGATCTAAAATTGTTCAACATTTTCACCCTTAACTCAGCTGTTGTGTAATATTTCATCTGTCCATTTACCACTTTTCTTAATAATTAAGTAAAATAATGATTATGTTATAATTTTTAGTAATAATCATCTTTGTAACACAATTTTCAGATTTCGCTGAAGATGGAATAAGTTATACTGAAATGTTCGAACTTTGTAAATAAAATGTTTTATGTTTTATCAACTGTCTTCATCTTCTTTATTAATGCACTATAATTTGTACAAATTATTTTCCAGTTAATGCGCATTAGTAAAACATTGGATTTTTTCAGTGGCGGAAAGACTGAGAGAAATTCTTTAGAGCGAGAAAACGAAGACGCTTGAATTAATTTTAAAACTAACCTATGACATACTCAATATTGTATTCATTACTATTGTCCAGGTTTCAGTAAAGTATTCTTAGTTGTTTTGCCTGTAGCAGCTTATAAAAATATAATCAATAATAATAAGGTTGGAGACACTGTTATAAATATACACATTGTTTACTCTAATAAAACCAAGTGTTTCGACTATTATAACGGTGCTTAAATGTTTTTTTTTTTCTGTGATACTTTAATTGCTTCCAAGAGCTTATGCTGGTAGCGAAGAAGAACTTAGAAAATTATAGAGGTGGAAATCTCGACTTTCAATAATCAACTTAAAAATAGCACTACAACCATCGCAGGAGTTTGTTTAATAGCTGTGTATAGATTTTGGCGCAGTATATGTAGCTGTTTTTGTTGTAGGCTTTAGTGTATGCATGGCTTTGAAGAGAAATTCAGCCAATAAAGATGAAAAACTGATAAAATTCTCTCCTTCTCTTTCAAGAACCAACTTTAAAATAGTCCTATGACCTACACAGGTTTCTTAGTAGATTTGACCAGGTTTGATTAAAATATTCATAGCCTTTTTTGTAGGCTTGTGAAACAAGAATAATATGAAGAACAAATGGAGAATTTTGAAATTTGTCTAACGATCAGAAAATCGACGTTTTTGCTATTACCAACATTTTAGCAGCCTTAACCATTGAGATAGAAGATATTGAGAGTTTTCAAGAACAAGTTGCTTTTTAAGATGGTTTTTGCCCGTATGTTCTATTACAATTTTTATGAATTTCCTCGGCGAACTTTATTACGAACTACTATAGTGGTTCATGATATACTTTCCTATTATATAGGTACGTACTTGAAAATGTATCAATTATATTTATAATCTCGCTGAATTATAATTCTTATTATTTATTTAGGAAAAACTGAAGAAACTAGGGTGAAGATGAATTGATTAAGGGTTAAGGTCATATAGTAGCATTCTAGGATAGAAAACATGGCTCTGAATTTTCATCACATTAAAATGCGTTTTTCAGCGATTATTCAGCATGTTTGTTTTAATCAGGCAACCACAACTCAGTAGCTTATTTTATAGTTTTTATTTGCAGTAGATAATGTTGTTTTTTGTGTGTTTTTTGTTTATGTTTGGGTTATTCATTTTAGGTGACCATGTTTTGGAATTATATTAATATTGCAGTGCAATTAAATCCTGAATTTTAATCAGTACTGATAAAAGTGGTGATTCATGATAAGAATTGTTGTTTTTATTACTTTTAATTTTTTGTATTTCAGTAATTTTACAATTTACGAACTTAAAAATGTATTTTTACATTTTGTTCTGTTTATCGTTTGATGTAAATACATTGTAGTTTTTAAAAATGTTTGTTAAAAAACGGTGTACTACTATAAAAAAACATTAAAGTAATGTGGAGTTTGATAATAAAAGGTTCATTTCAGTATTTCAAATTTCCAAAAGGTTATATTTAAATTCTTAGTCAATTATATATTTTTTCAAACATTTAACCACCTCTATCTAGTTACATGTAGTCATACTGTTGGAACAATACAAATTGGGTCGAATGCTTATAGAAAAGGCTAGATATAATTCATCAGAACACATCACATACACAATTTCACAATTGAAATAAGAGTTAATGTCACCCTTCTATAACTAGTATAAAATAAGGTACAGTGGAAGTGAGGGTTCAATCCAAGAAGCACTCTGTTAGAGCGAGAGCTTTCACTAGCAGTAGTAAGAGCTGCGTCTATATTCTTCCAACTGTGAGGTTTATCGGCCACCTAGTTGGGCAATACCAGGCATTACTGAGATAAGTGCAAATGGTTAATTTTCACGTGCTGGATGGAGCATAGAGTGGCAGAGAAGGGTGCTGAGCAGTCTGAATTCTAGGGCGGTATCTTTGTGACCACAAAGTACTGGTTTGAGCCACTACTTATGGAGGAGAGTTAGAAATGTGTATGCTGGACAAATTCTCTTGCATTTCATCAATACCTTCAGACAGAGCAGGTGGTACCTCATTAAAATCTAGTGGGATTATGAGTTACTCAGGAGTATTCCAAAATGGCAAGCCATGCTGATAATGCTACAAAACCATGTCCAGTAGCTGATGAAACCATGCGATTTTATGAAAATGTATTTCATGACTCTTTGCACCATTACAATGGTATGAGACAAAGGATGTCACATTCTTGAGGATGCACATATCTCAGAACTTCTAAAACAAGAAGGCTTCCTTGATCTTCTTGGTCATATCTTGGTAAGGAATCTGGTAACAAAATCTTTTAGCACCACCATAAAGGTGAGGTGAAAAAAGTAAGCTTGGTTGTGTTCAAGAGAATGACTGAAGAGGATTTGGACCATTTTCTCGAGCTTATCTGGTAAGTTGTTCCTTTTAATGGATAGATGGATAGACTCAGATAGGTGGTACGACACCTGATGATGAGTATACATAGTCTTGTATGTGGTGCCTAAGAGAACTTGGACAAGTAACAACTTGATGACTGTAACACAGTTGTTCATTATTAGCTGCTGAGTGAATCCATATGGCACCACATGGGTCTGGAAGATATTTTATCTCTTGTAGAGGCAATTTCAATGGCAATGCACTTTGAAGTAGTCATAGTGTAGTGCCTGCTGGAACAGAAAAAGAAACCAGAAGCAGTGATAAATACAGCAGCAGGTTCATTTGTGATACAGTCTCCATGTCCATGATGGCTGCCAATGCATTACAAAAGTATTGGCCATGAGCTCCACTAACTCTTAAGCAGAAGATACCATAAGGCATCATGGGACAGCCACCATGATTTTCTGAGACAACAGGGCTTTCCAAACCCAGTTCCATGGTTGTGTCTCCAGAGTTAAAGCCCTAAGGGCACTAAGAGTGTGAGGGGAGGAGCCCCTGCTTCAACTGTGGCTTACATGTATACTGGTTTCATAAATGTCCATAACCTGTTGCCATTCAGGATCATTGGATGCAAGTACCATTCAGTCTAATACCATTACAGGTGCAGGAAGGTAATAATGAACTACTACTGGTGCTGTTCCTTCTAGTTTAAACTAACAGAGCTTGATCTATATTTAGCTGCCAGCTTGAGTGAGTTCAGCAGTGAGTTCAAAGACAACATCGTTGTAGACGGTTCACGAAATTGTGGACTATATATCAAAGGCTCTCTGGAAAACTGCTACTTTAGTTATTTAACACTAACTTCATTTGGGCAAATAGTGATGAACTCTTGAAAAGAGTGTGTATCAAACAAAGATAGTTTTCAGGTGAACTACAGTTCTGTGGTAAACTCATCTAGTGATGATTAGATTGGGGCAAAAGACAGTGGATGACATGCATGATATTTAAAAGGATGTGGTGATTTCCTTCAGGTGTGTAAGCAGTATGCAATGGTGTATTACACGCAGTTTAGTGCATTGATGCTGTCTGCTGACATATGGAACACTGTTTTATTTCTGAAAAGTACTTGTACTTACTCAAACAACGACCTGTCTGAGTGTGGATGTTGTATTAGTGTTAGTCTGTATTTATAATATTCAGTTATTCAACTTCCTGCTGCAATAGTCATCGAAATGATAATGGCAAAAGTGAAATCAAGTAGTTAGTGTCACAACAACTGTATCGTGTCCAAGAACGAATATGCAACTTCCAGAGCACCTGAAGTCTCTAGTTGAATATTCTGCAGACAATCTGAATTTAGAACAGATACATGAATTCAGGGAGTTTGCTGATGTGTTCATGAGCTCAGGTGGACAGTTGTGTCAGACAACAATCACATCATCATGTAGATACAGGTAGTGTATGTCCATTAAAATAACTATTATGCAGATTTCCTTAGACCACCAGGAATATTTACATTGCTGAAATCAAGAAAATGTTGAAGGATAGGAAAACCCGACTTTCAGAGAGTGCTTGATCATTTCCAGTGGTAATGTTCAGAAAGAATGAAGGAATACCAAGACTGTATGTGGATTCAGACTGTTGAATATGACAGTGTGTATTGACACCTTTCCTTTACTGTGAACAGGTGAATGCCTAGATGTATTGAAGGTACTTATTGGTTTAATATACTGTATTTGGTTTCTGGGTACCGGAAACTCAAATTGGATGATGAAAGTAGAGCTGACACTTTATGATAAAGAAGGAACTTGTAGCAGTAGTAACTGTCAAACATTACTATCACTAATTATATGGTAGGTAGCTCACCATTCAAGTGGGTAAATTCTAAGCCACTTTCAACAGATTGGAAACTTCGGTGGATTATCTTACTAGCCAGAAATAATATATTTGTTCATTAAATGCTCAGATTGTGGACACCATGCTGCAGTTTAAGCTATTGCAGAAGCAGTGACGATGAACCATATTAACAGTTAAAATTTTGCACTTGGATAAATACCATGGATGGGTAATCAGGAACTTTGGGAGGTGCAACTGAATGAGCTAGACTCAGGTTGGGCACTACTTGCAGTACAGCAAGGTAGTTCACACCATCCCAAACTCACAAGTGTAGTACTAATGTGCACAAAATGTGGCACCTAGTGGTCCCCCAGAGCTTTAAGGCAGAAAATTCTTCAGACTTTGCATAAAAAGATCTGGAGAGAACCATGATAGAGCACATGCTCTTGTAGACATGTGAAAACTGTTTTTCTGCTTTCAGTTTCTCGGGAAGTTGAGCAGTGGTATATACATTGCAGTGCCCAGAGGAAAACTACTGCACCAGAAGCAAAACTCTTCCCCTCTGATGAGAATGCTCCTGGATATAAATGGTTCTCAACCTAAAACTGAGAGGGATAATTAATATATGCTAGTCATCAGTTACTCCACCAAATGGATTGAAGATTATCCATTGGCTGACATGTTACTGCGGTATATTCTAGAATAGTTGGTATCACTTTGGTATGCCTAGAAAAAGCTACACAGATCAAATTACTAACTTCAAAAGCCAATTGTTTGCAAAGTTGTGTCAGTTGTTAGGTGTGGTGAAAACACACACTTTGCTTTATTATTTTCAGTCCGATAGTTTGGCTGAAAGAGTGATGCAAACTCTCAAGTTTATTTTTGTTTTTAGCTCTGACTAAACTGAATGTGATTGCATCTACCACATATCATGGTGGCATATTATGCAAGCAAGCAATAGTCATTTGTTATTCTCCAAATCTCTTGATGTTTGTGAGATAACTACAGTTTCATGAGGATTTGATGTATGGTCTTCTGCCCAGTGCAGAATAATATGTGAAATAACTGAATTCTACAGTAGTCAGCATGTGCAAGTTTGAGCAACAACAAATGGATAAAGTGACCAAAACAGATGTTACAACAAAAGAGTAACAGAACAAAAGTTCAATTCTGGTGTCTGGCTTTAGCTATAGTATGTGCCTGCAGCATGGAAACTACTCTATTGTGGCTAAACTTTTCTGTCTCTTGTGTATGGACAGGTAAGTACCTGATTTATAAGTTACATTAGTTTAATGAACATTGATGACCATGACAAGGTCAAACTTTGAATTACTGACTGGTTACTCAAGGAATCAGAAGGGCATAAGCATATTGATCGTGATAACAAGAATATTGTGTTTGTATGATATTGTTTCAGTTGTTGAGAAAGAAGAAATTGGTGTTACATATCTGGTTGTTCATCAGCTGAAGAAACATTAGTAGAGGAGCAGTCTGATTGCTATAATGATAAGCTGAGATGACCATCTCCTGATGTTATGGCTGGTATTAACAGCTTGACAAGCAATTAAGATGGTCACTTCGTCCAAAAAAATCAATGACTGAAAGGAAGTGGCATTCTTTGCTTTTCAAGCTATCAAGTATTGGTTTGTTATAAGATTCCTCAAGACTGTGTGTGATAACCAATCGATTATTGTATAGTTAGAACAAGTATGTTGGTTGACTCATCAACAGCTGAAAAAGCTATAAAGCATTGTTTGGTAGAAATATATATCTGTAATATGTCTTGTGACAATTGTGCAGTTTATCTAGCTGAGTAGTGGCAGAATTTCTGGGAAACATATTATGTGAAACTTGCTAGAACAGCTAAGTTTGTTAGGTAAAATTTGTGGTTGGTCCCCATTGAATTTTCTCCATACAGGTAAAGAATATATACATTTTGATTTGAAACTGGAATATTCTTAAGCATGTGCTCTTTTGCTGAAAGACAGAGTTGTGGTAGAGTCTACAGGTGAGAAACATTGTGGATCCATTATTTCCACTAGTATTGGTAAAGGAATATTGTGGAACTGATATGTTCATATATCATGTAACTCAGCCTTTTATGAAGTGAAATCACAATTATTTGTTTGTTTGAAGTGAAAGAAAACTTGGTATACCTGTTAAATATTGTTTTTGAAGTAGTTTTTGATTCATTGATTCATAAATATGGTTCTTTGGTATATACCAAACTATTTCTGAACAAGGTATTATGATAAGTTTATGATACTTGCGTTATGAACATTAGCTATTACGACTCTTGCATGTGTGTTCACTGCACAAACACAACTGGATGTATTTATGAAATTTGACATGATTTTAATTACTAGGATTAGGTTTTACTTGTGTGAGAAAGCACATGGGAATTGATAGTGTTGATGCATCATCTTTTTTTCATATTTAACAGTGAGAATAGTAGGATTAAGGGACACAAATATAAATTTTGGCAAGGTAGGAATCATTTTCAGCTAAGACAGCATCATTTTTCTAACAGGGTGGCTGCTTTTGGAATGGATTGTCTTCAGATGTTGTCGAGGCAGTAAATTTAAGTTAGTTTAAGAAAAAGCTTGATAAGTATATGAATGATAAGGGCTAGCTTTAAGATTTTTTTACAAATTATTTTAATTTAGTTAAGATGATGGAACAGCTGAGATGGACCAACAGGTCCCATGTTATCCCAAAACATTATGTTGTGTTATATACAGAAGTATACAGAAGTTGCATGGGAATTAAAATAAATATTTGAATATACCTGACTATAAATGCATTGTAAACTAGCTATACAAAGGTGAACATTAGTAGCTATTTCAGCTAAGGAAACCCACTCATTAATCTCAAGGTCCTTCAAGACCAAAACTTTAAAATTAATCATTAACATCCAAATAAGCATATTAACTACTGGTCATAATATGCTGTAATAATATCCCATATGACATCTGCAGGAATAGAACAAAGGTTATACACAAACTCCAGCACCCAGTAAACCAAAATTGAAAACTCAATAACTTAAAATAGATAAGAATAAAAAATAAAATCAAAGCATAAAGAATAAAAATCATGATTTTTTTTAATACAACTCAAAATAAAACAAAATACAAATCAGAATAGATTCAAATAACTATAAATGCAAAATATAAAATGGCAAATAAAATTAAATAAACTAAGAAAATGTAAAGATACCTGTAAGGTATAAACAAAATTAAATATATTAAAATTGAAAGAATGCCAGTCACTGATACAGTCCCTTCAAAAAAAAAAAGATAGATAATAAATAAAAACTCTAAAACAAAATAAACATATTGAAAATAAATTAAAATATACAACTTAAAATAATGAAATAATAGATTAAAAATGAACTGAAGTAAAGAAAATTAAGAAAAACCAGTATACATTGGAGATCACTAAAACAAAATGAGTATAATAAATGCTGAAAGTTACATATAACAAAAGAAACAAATGAACACAAAACAAAAACTGAATTTAAAATACAGCACTAGAAAGGCACTTGCATGAATTTCGAAGTAACCTAAAATATGCACCAAACAATTCCTCACCCACTAAACATAGATCAATTTGACCTTGGGAACTTGACCTTTGTATGAAATTAGGTATAAATCTGATCATTTTTTTAAACATTCTGTTCACTCACTCACTCTCTCTCTCTCTCTGACACACACATTGTTGGGCAAGAATAAAAATAAAAACTACTATTGATACAATGTTTCTCTAATGGTGACACTAGGGACTATTGAAGCCCTCTATAGATTGCTACTTCTCAGTACTGATATTACAGAAGACCTTTGTAGTTTTTCAAATACCTCCCAAGACATAAATATAATTTTCACAGGGTATGATAGGGAAATGTTCCATGCAATTTTTCAAGGATAGAATAAATTTTTGATAAAATACCCTCATGCATATCCTGGATACAGAAACTGCCTTATCCCTTTTTGCAACCAAAATTACACCACTGGTCCTGGAAATGAGAATGAGGTAACTCATCCTGAAGCCAACAAGTGTCATCTCTAAGTTTGCATTGTTTCTATAGGAGTCAATTGTGCTCAATATTTGAGAATTTCATGAGTTTCTCCATTAAGGTCCATGCCTCTGCCCATTCTGTAGCTTGGTCCTGACAATGGTGGTGCCAACGGTCCACTGTTACCATCTTTGGAGCTGTTGTAGAGAGATTTGGAACAGATGGTATGGCCAGAGATGTAGATGGATACCTAGTATGCTTCTTATCTTTAGTTCTTTCAGTCAATTAGAGGAGTTTGGTGTGGAAACTATGTCATTGGAGTTGAGAATTTTATGTACATCACTCAGGTGCCTCAGGATGTTCCTACAACATGAAAGAAGATGCTACACCCTCAAAGCAAAGTGCCATTGGCTCCTTTTTCAGGGCTGGATATGGTGCTGCAGCATAATATGTCTCAGAGTTAGATACGAAGGCCTTGGCTACCCTGCATAACTGGTGTGGTGGTTGGTTCTTTGATAGGTTGTGGATGATCCTTCTCCATTGGCATAGAGGCCTTCAGATCCATATGCTTCTGAAGTATCACTGGCATGACACTCAAGTCTAGTTTAGAGAGCAGCAGCACATCTTCCTTTATGTCAGTCTTCATTATAGTTGCCTTTTCCATTAGTATTGAAACAAAGTAACCAATGATAAAGAATTATGATATTTTTTAGTAAACTTCGATCTAACTTGTCCTGTAATAGTTGAGATGTTCTTCTACAATTCTTTGTAGACAAAATTTAGTTGATACAGACAGCACATGCAGTGGTGGGATTCAAATATTTTAACAACAGGTTATCTCACTAGCAGCATGTAAAAATATTAGATATTAAA
>NW_013669831.1:0-1723 GCF_000517525.1 Limulus polyphemus
TTGAGTACGAGTACATGTACTCACACTCAAGTACAGCCTAACAGAAGAGAATGTACTCACACTCAAGTACAGCCTAACAGAAGAAAATTCTCTTCTGTTAGGCTGTACTTGAGTGTGAGTACATTCTCTTCTGTTAGGCTGTACTGACATGGTGTGCACAAGGTTCTAGTGGGCTTTAAATTATCAAAGGTAATCCACTGATTATCGAAATGGGAAATGCTTTGCTAATTATTCGTTAAATTATTTTGATTTTTGCAGCTTGCACACGATATGATGTGCATAAGCCTCAAATGGTGCGAAAACGGCTGAATAATGTATACAATATGTGATATGATGTGCATAAGCCTCAAGTGGTGCGAAAATGGCTGAATTACGCACGCAGTATGACATATTGTATACATTATTCAGCCGTTTTCGCACCATTTGAGGCTTATGCGCATCATGTCATATATTGTATATATTATTCAGCCGTTTTCGACCGATTTGAGGCTTATGCACATTGTGTCGCGTACTTCTGCGAAATTCAGCCATTTGTGTGTTTTTTTATTTTATTTTACATTTTCTCAGTAAGTCCTTTTAGCCCTTATGTTTAGGCTTTCGTGAAACTTTTTGGAGTTATATTAAGTATCTAAATTAGTCTTCAAACTGAGTGATGAGAAGGTTTGACAAAATATGAGAATATATACATATGACTTACGGATGTATCCGATAGCTTGCCCTGAATTGGAGATGAGAGCAGGAGAAGAAGAAGAAGGTTCAAGATCAGATTAGGAACGGAGACAACATTTATTTTTTCTGAGTGAAGTGCAAGAATATTACAAGGATAAGAGAAGAGAGGAATATTAGAGTAATGACGAAAGAGCATAACCATATCACACGGGCAATACACGTTTGTAGGATAAAAACACCTTAACGGCTAACAAGCTCCTATAAAACGAAAGATAAATTCATCGTGTTCCCTAAGGATCTCATTATTTTCGTCTATACATATATACAGAAATAATACCCCTTCAGAGCAACGCCATAATTACCAAGTAGGTTACAGTATTTAAAAATACTGCTTCTATTTTGATTAAGATCACGAAGAATTTTAATTAAACGATTAAAGATGGGAAGTAAATGACATCAAAAAGTGTTTGAAATAACGTAATCATTATAACAGGAGACTAACATAATTAATTTAGTACTTGATGTTAAGGTTCTACTCTGGAATATTTCTCAAAGTTGCATAACTGTAGCGTTTATGTTTAAAAAAAAAAGTGTACATACATTTTCTCTTACTAACAGAACAAAGGCAGTAAGATTAGAAGAACGTCTGCTGTTATGGGTTATGTATTTTTTGCAACGACTTACAAGTTAAAAATAATAAGTTCTTAAATTTATCTTAACTACTGAAAATTGTGGTGGACAAAGCACAGATAGCCTATTGTGTAGCTTTGCGCTTAACAACAACCAAACCAATACTCAAAATTACATGTTTATACTGACTGGTCTCAAATTTGTTAATAATATCGCTAGATACTATTAAAGCCTGATTTTATATTATCCTTATATATGGCTGGTTTCAATTGAATTTTTCGTTTATTTGTTTCTCATTGTTGCACTATTGCGAGGCATAGTTGTTATTTTGATTTACTCTAAAGACGAGATTTCATTTGTAATTTGCAATCTTAAAACGAGACTTCCCGAGACTTCTGTAACGCTTTAACCCCCCCCCCCCCCC
>NW_013669831.1:2308-15355 GCF_000517525.1 Limulus polyphemus
ACAGTGGTAGGTCTGCCGTCTTACAACACGAGAGCCCGGGCTTTGATTCCCGTGGTGGGCAGAGCACAGATATCCCATTGTGTAGCTTTGTGCTTAACTTCAAAATAAACAAACTGTAAACCGAAACATTGAATTTAAATAAATACATATTTTAGATCTGTATTAGGTATCATTTTTAAATAAGCTAAGGAAGAGCCTCTACTATGAATCCTTTCTTTATTTTACCGGTTTCGTAACGTCAGTAGCTACTCTTCAGTATGAAAACTATAATATAAAAACCAGAAAACAACTTAACACTTTTTAAAAGGTAGTAAAATTTAAGTTTAAAATTTATAAGTTTACAACTTAGAATTATAGTTTATATATACGAGTGTATGTCTCTGTGTGTGTGTGTGTTTAACATAAATCCACCATGAAAATTGTACTAAACAGAACGATATATTCAGGCATCAAAGGTTTTGTTTCGTATTTTCAATTCTTTTATACTTGTCTTACATGGATGACATAAACATAGCGTCAAAGCTACTCATGCTGAAAATAGATGTTTCCTGAAAAAGTAAAAACAAAAGGGACAATTTTAAAGAAACCAAAAGTGAAAATGTATATTACCGATATTTTCTATATAATCCGGTTTTCAGAAAATATTCTTATATTCAGTATGCTTTTTTTATAATAGCTTGAATACTTTTATTATTTTATAATTCGTAATCACAAATTACAGAGGGATAAGTACGTTATATTATTACGATTTTGAAAATTCAAATCACCAAATCATGGGCCAACTTCAGCTGAAATAAAGCCACGGTAAAAAAGCATGTATTAGAACTGAATTCTGACATTGTCTGGTGTTTTGTAGGCAAGCGATACTATCCAAAAAGTGATAGTTTTTGAAATGGTTATGTAATAGCCCTTTCCGATGCAAAATATTCATTAAATCATAAAGATGTGCTCAGATCGGGGGTTTATAATTTATAATTATAAGACCAGGATATCTCTTGTATTTAATGGCATTGGAAAACAAAGGAATGTGAATCAACTTGGGACACCAGAACCAGAGAGAAAGAGAAACCTGCAACAAGTCCTACCTCATCTGTGGTAAGCAAACTGCAGTGTCTTATAAAGGGAGAGAACCCATAAACACGTAGGTCAGTGGCAAAAGCTATACACATATTCTAGGCAACATAATCAAGTAAAATATCCGTCTGGAAAAGCGCCACTTGTCACGTGTACACAAACTGCTTCCACGACATATCCTTTTAACCATCGCATACCTTAATGCAGCTGGAGAATGAAACGTGTATTCAAGTTATTTCATATCAGTCAAGATGCCAGACACAGCGCTCATGGACTTCCATATACGAGTGGATTGTTGAAATCGATGCTGAGAAACCGCTGTGTAGTAAATTAGATGGATTTACGTGGAGTTGAGATGTATTTTGGACATGACAACCTTACGACGTGGTAAGGCTCTAAAAACGTTTTAATATAACCTAAACAACTTCTGAAAGAGTTGAGTAATTTCCATCATGTAACTATACAAGTAACTCTGACACTTTATCGTTTAAAGTGACTTGGTTCTCTGTCATATACATTCCAAAATACACCTGTTAAATCTTACTTTATTATTACTTTTACAATGTAATATAAAATGCTTAAACTTATCATAATGGTTAAAAGCTTTATTTTTTATTTCAAATTATATATATATGTATATATATTTAATTGTGACTTCAAGCTCGTTTCTGGCATGTGGCATCTATAATTGTACTTACTATTTAGTTTTCTAATGTAAAATAATGTGTTATTCATATCAATCTGTTCTTTCTCACTTTTGGCAATGTTTGAAGCTAGACAAAAATATTCAATATATATATTATATATATATATATATATGAACAAATACAATTACTTATGTAAGGAAACATTATATAAAGACATTTTTAAACTCAGAACTTGCTAAATGAGAATTCTTATTTAATTTTCAAAACAAAAACATTTATACGCTGAGATAAATTCACAAGAAAATGTCGACGATAATTGATTTTAGCAAACGAACTGTAAGCCAACTGTTCCAGAATTTCTTAATTAGAATTAAAGAAAGTGAGAAAAATTATTTTGTAAAAAAACTAGGGCGTGCTGGAGAGTAAAAAAAACAATTAGAAGATAAGTTCTAGGAATTTTGTTTTTTATTTAAACTCTGTTAATATTCTTCTTAAATTCTTACAAGTATTCAAATTAACTTAGACTTTTAGATGACAACAGTGATATAGTTGGATTTGATAAATTTATTTAGGTAGTGCAATTTTATACTGAATTATTAACACTAAATTGGTTTACGTTTATTTGCCTTGTTGCTAGAATATCGATCAGACATTTGGAGAAGGCGCTAGAAAATAAAGACAATTAAAAGCTAAGCTTTCCGACTTACGTTTTTCTTAAAGGCCTAGTTCATGTTCTTCTTAATTTATACAAATATTATATTTAATGTAGAGTTAATTTGAAAATACAGTAGTCCACTTGGATCAACTCACGAAGATTGTGCAATTCTTTGCTAAACTGGCCTTATATCTGTTCGCCCTGTTGCTATAGTGTCGAGCAAAATAATAAATAGTAGGTTTATTCCAGTCATCAGTCGTTCAGCGGTAAGTCTGAGAGCTTATAACACTAAAAATATAGTTTCGATACCCGTGGAGGACAGAACACAGATAATCAATTTGTCGCTTTGTGCTTACCAAAAAACAAATGAACTATAGTGTAGAGAGAATATACATTAGGTAGTAAATTAGTAAGCCTATTTGTTAAAACATCAACGTCTAGTGAAACTGCAAAATGAAACAATAATATCAGACCCGATTACTGTTAAACAAATTGCTTAACTTCATCATCTTGACAGAAGCTGCATTTACTTATATTTTATTAAATTTAAAGATAAAACGCATCTGGCTAACTTACTTATTTCCATTAACTATAACTATTTAGTTTGTATTTATTCCTATTATAAATTTATTTATACAATTTTATACACAATAAATTGTTTTTTACTACTATAGTCACTAACATATAGATTTATAAATAGGTTTTTTAACTAGTAGCGTATTACTTTTTTACTTCACCTCTTTCGCTTTATTCGTTCTCTCTCACATATCCCGACCTTCTTCTTTAGTTGAACTCCTCTTTCTTCTGACCTTGCACACCTGTTTCCCTTGTATCGAATTAAAGCGTTGAAATGTCTTTATTCGTTAAACAAGAAACGCAGTCACTCACGCCAATAAATTTCTAATGAACTAAAGTGCTGTAATCCCCTAATTCCTTAGAGACTAACCAAAAACTGGCCGCTTTCTCTCCTCTCTCGACTTCAATCAATGTTCCGAGCACTTAACTTTATAACTGAGAATACAATAGTTAACTTGGATTAATTTGCTTAGTTTGTGTAATTATAAAACACGTTAGTGATGTTAGTTTGGGCTTGCGTTTGTTTGCCCTATTGATGTAAGTTCGTATCGTGCAATTATTAACAGTTTTGATCTTTACTTCTCATTGTAGGGAAATACACAATACCGTGTAAGGTGATCTAAAATAAAGCTTAAATCCATAATAAAGGAACAACACTAAATCTATGGAGATAAAAGTTTCGACACTTTAACATAACTTCTTCAGTCCTACGTTTCTTTGTGGGAAAAACGCATACACTGTTTATTTTGAAAGGAAAAATTCGAGTCTCTGAACAGAGTATGACGTCAGACGTGTCGAAGTTTAATAACCTTTGGATTACGGATTCTTTCTTTTCACATAAATTCTAGTTTTATGTCTTATTTTGGCTAATTTCCAGTTGATTTTATCTATAAGAATATAACATTCATTCATTAGATCAGTTTTTACCACCTTTTTATTTCTGCGAATCTTGTATTTAAATTTCGTCCCTTTTCACCAACATACACTTTCTCGTAGGATTGGCAGAGAACCATATAGACACTCTACTATTTATCTCGCGGTACAGACTTGTTGAAGGGTAATGCATTTTGTAATGGTTTGGGAAATTTATATACAACTTGGAAATTCTTATTTTATAGACATTTCTATAAAGCCAAAATATTATAATTGTAACCAATGATAAGTATCTTATTTTCACGTGTATATGATAGTGTTTGTTGGTTACTGTTCCTAAAACTGTCTTCCTTTTCTTTTACGGGTACTGTAACCATTCAAAAACTATATAATTTTTATTTCTTCATTAAGTGTAACGCGATAACAAACTCTATAAGATCTTGAGAACATTGGAATTATAGTTGACGTTTTAACCATTTTATGACACTAGAAAAGTTAACTTAATTTAAAGAGTTTGTTGGTTTCCTATAGATAGAAATAACGGGTCCTATTACTCCTCCAATTACGACATTGTCTAATACATGGGAGCGAATTAATGGTTTCAATTCAACTTTAACTTTAGTACTGTAAGCTTGTTAATCTTCTGATAAATGACTTGAAACTCATTTCTATTATTTCACTAAACAATTAGTATGTCATTTACATATCAGGGGATTTACTTTGTATTCAGATCCACTGTAGGAAGTAATTCCCTTTCACAATACTCTATGAAGATGTTACATAAAACTGGGGATAAAGGGTTTCTCAAAGTTATTTCGTCTGTAACACTGTTCTATGGATGTGAATACATTATCAGCGACACATATTTCCACTAGGAAGATAAAAAGTGTTAACGCTACAGGAAGAGAAATGTTGAGTTCAGGTAATTTCCTTTATAAGAAGTCTATTGTTTGAATTGGTACGTTTGTAAGTAAAAAAGCAACGTCAAAACTGACCATCTTTACTTCATTTGTGTGAGAGTTTTTGGTTATATTTATATTATACAGAATATGTGAAGATGAGAACTTTCCTAGAACAGTAGATAGATGTTGTGCTAAACATTTTCATGACGGATAAGCTAATGACCCTACATTGGAAATAATAAACCTAAGAGGGCAGCCATCTTTATACGTTTTAGGCAACCCGTACATATATGGCAGAGAAGAATTAACCCGTTTAAAGATTTTTAAAAGGTCGAGATAATCAGCGAGAATGTTTCGGAGAGATTTGTTAAAATCATATACGTTCTTGGAAAGTAGGTTAATCAGATACATTCTTGGAAAGTAGGTTAATCAGATACATTCTTGGAAAGTGATTTAATCAGATACATTCTTGGAAAGTAGGTTAATCAGATACATTCTTGGAAAGTAGGTTAATCAGATACATTCTTGGAAAGTGAGTTAATCAGATACATTCTTGGAAAGTGAGTTAATCAGATATATTCTTGGAAAGTAGGTTAATCAGATACATTCTTGGAAAGTGAGTTAATCAGATACATTCTTGGAAAGTGAGTTAATCAGATATATTCTTGGAAAGTAGGTTAATCAGATACATTCTTGGAAAGTGAGTTAATCAGATACATTCTTGGAAAATGGGTTAGCCTTGAGTTTCTCGTAAGAGTTTTCATTCTGTAGTAAATGCTTCAATTTTTTTTAATAACTACATTTATCCAGGACAATAGTTTGGTTTTCTTCGTCAGATTTAATTACTACAACATCCTTATTCTTTTTTTAATTTTCTTAATGCTTCTAAGAAACAGTTAGGAGTCGTTCACTCTTCACTTTCATTGTAAAAGAATGTGGTGGCTAAACGTCCAGTTAAAAAGTTCAAATCATCATTGTTGCCTTAAGCCGATCTAATAACATTCAATACCATATCAAGGTTACCTATGTTACTTATTCTATATCTGTAAGACTGTATGATGACAGATTTACAACATTCTTATCTGATTGGAAAGCTATATACATATAATTCTTTCAAATCCGTTTATCAAACATATTTGGGAATCTTATCTCTTCTTTTACTTCCTTCCAACAAATCTCTATACTATATTTGGGCTGCATAAGTATGTATTTCAAGTTTGCGTCCAGTTTTTTAGCCATTGTAAAAGGCTTCATTAGTTTCAGATTTTATCTTTTCAATTTACTGGGTTAAAATTGGTTCTTCCAGATTACTAAATCATAGTTTTTGTTTCTTTACATGTAGTTTCGGCAGTAAGGACTCAGAAACGATTCTATTTTTCAAATAGTTTATCAAAATTGTCGCTCTAACTTTTTTATTTTGTGGCGTAGGGCAGTGCTTGTACTTTCTGGATAAATGGTCGACTCCCCGATGGTACTTCATAATATTTTAAATATATGTTCGTTCCTTCGTGAATACCATTCTAGTATTAGGTGAATACAGAATACTGTGTAAGATAATTTAAAATAAAGTTTAACTCCACAATAACGGAATAATACCAACTTTATATGGATACAAAATTATGTAAAAGTTTGTTAGTGAAACGGGAAGACTTGCAGAAGATAAAAAGTATGTTAAAAACGATCAAACAAATAATGCTATTTATTTTTCTACAAATAAAGAATCTTCATCAGAAAATCAACTGGAAATAAGCCAAAATAATACACAAAACTACAAACCATGTCAAAAGAATAATTGTGGAAAGTTGGTTAGTCCAAAGATCGCCAAACTTCAACACATCTGAAGGTCACTTTAAGTTGAACCCATTCTGACGTCATATACCGTTATAAAGCAAACGTTGGACTGAAGAGGACACGTATAAGTATTAAAACTTGTATCTATATACATTTTGATGTTGTTCCGTTATTGTGGAGTTAAAGTTTAGTTTTGATTTTCATTTCTTAATATTAAAAGTACAATCCCCTCTCATTTACAATAGGAAGGTGATTTTAAAAATTATGTATTTATAATAACAATAAATAATTAAGTAAATTAACAATAACTTAATTAATGAATAATTAAATAACACATTGCTGCCAACAGGTTGCCTTCCTATAATCGGTGGTTCGAAATTAGGGACGGCGCCGCGCAACATGGCCTACGCACTAACAAATGTGCGGCAACAGGACGCCATAATTGAAGGAAGGAGAGCCTGTGCTTTGACTGTTACTAAGACTTTCTCAAACGTGTAACCACATTCAGAAGAAAAAAGAAAAGCAGATATTTTCAAAATGAAAACCACAAATATAATTCCAAATTTAGAAAGAATTTACATCCCTTTATCAGTACTTGTAATTGCAGTTTAAAAAAAAAAGACAAACGATTTAGAAAATACATTATAAATACAATTGTAAAATAAGAATTATAATCATACAATTTCAACTAATGATTTGTATGTATTACGCTATTTTAGAGCAATGCTGCTATTAAGTGCTACTTGACTTCTTTAACTGAGAACGTTTGACCAATAAATTATCCTCAATTAAATAAATGTAAATTCAGATTTATGGCATGTAAAAATAAATCTATTCTATGAAGTAAAACCGTTTTTTTTTTCAATCTATAGTTTCAATTCAAAGTTATAGAAAGTCCAAGATAATAAGCAATTCTGTTAAAGAAAATAGTATTATTAAATTCCCTGAATACAAGTCATAAATTCAATATTAAGAAATAATAAGAAAATAATTCCTGCAAATAACCAAATCACAAATTAGTTCGAAAAAATATTCTTGTAAATTCTAAAGCTTTCTTTAGCTGTTACATAACAAGTAAAAAAATCAACGTTTAGAAATGCTTAATAATTATTTATAAAGTTAAAAAGCAAAACATGCAATTAAAAACTGTACATGATTTTGAATAGAGATCTAGTCCTGGGGGCCACAGAAGTGAACTTTTGGAAATCCATTCTGTAGAGGGCACTGTACAAATTCAAATTATACACTTACACTTGATTGCATAAAAATGAAATTTCCTGTGGTTCTTCTGGTCTCCTTATGATGGTGGAATTGTTTTTACTGAAACATGTAGAGTTTGAACTCTATGAAGCTGTTATCTCAATATTTTGCTTTTAATTTTATATGTTAAATTATTGTGTATTTTTCAACGTTGAATTTCTTACTTATTTGATGAAATCTGACCACAAGAACGGTTATATAATATATTCCAGTTAGCTGTTTATACAAGGTGAAATTGTCTTTACGTGACTATACTGATAGTCTTTAAAAAAGTAGCTTAAGCTGCAAGTTCATTCCCGCATCCTAATATGGTTATAGGCAGAATTCATAAAAAAATTGAAGAAACAGTAAATCACACCAGTTTCCTGTCGAGTGGGGTTAAATTAGGAGATGATTCTACCCCTCTTAAATTTCGACTCCAGCATCCAACCCCCGCCCCAGTTTTTTAGTAATTCGTGATTTTCTACTATTTAATAATGTCTAAAATACATAACAAATATGCTTAACTTGATTGTACTGACATGCTGAGAGGCAGCTAGTCAATATTTCGATTTTGGCTTTAGGAAAACTACAATATGGATGACCCTACTTTTTGAGACTCTTAGTTCTGATGTAAATTGGTATTGATAATGACCTGCGCATTGGCAGTTTCTGACTTAACGAAGTAAACTCTAGTGTAAAATGTACCTACATTTTAATGATTTTGATGCGCGTGAGTTTTATTATGTTCCTTAACGTACTTCTGTACAGTTTTAATGTACAGCAGTCAATCTTAGGCTATTGGTCTCAGAATATAAAGACACTTGTACATGCTTGTAAAAGAAAGAATATCGTAATCAATTAGTTCATAATTATTAACATTAGTTTAAAATTTTTGAACGTGTGAAACATGTAAACCAAACATTCTACACTCGTTAGTACTTAAAACTGTGTTAATTCTACAGAGTTTTGTAACACGAAGGAGATGAACATAAACATGTCTCAAGAACTTCTACTTCCCTTGTTTTAGTTATTGTTAAGTGATGTCCATCCATCTTCAAACACTAGTTGTCTTTTCATAGCTTTGCTGGGTTTCGTTAATGGTTTTAAGAGTGTAACTTAGCCAGCCTATCGCTCTACTCTTTATCAGTAACCTAGGTAAACATCCTGTAACGTAGGTAAACATCCTTTTCTCTCATCCATCCCACAATGAGAAATTGTCAAAAAATTCTCATGAGAGACTGCATTAGGCCTTATATAAAAGTAGGGTATCACTCTTCGCAGCTGTAGGTAAACTCAACCTTAGTTTAAAGATTGAAAGAAGTATGCATTAAGAAACCTTTTCAGCTACAAGGATGCTATTGAGAAGAGGATGTAAGATCCATCTCTTCACGACAATCCAGAGTATTTGTGGCGCCAGGAAGACGTGCACTGAAAGACTGAACCTTTCATAGAACTTTCAAGCTGTTTTCTGAATCAAATATGATATTTTTTAGAAGAAATAGTTATGTTACCATTGCATCAGAGTATAATTGACATAATATACCAATAAAAACCTTAAGTTCTTAAATGATATTCATTATCAAATTGAAATTTCACCTCGAATGTTAATCTATAGGATTTTTAAAATTATGACTTAGTTATCAGTATCGTGTCCTTGGTGAGTCAGCGGCAAGTTAACGCACTTAGAACGCTACGACCCGGGGCTCGATTCCACGCAGTGGATAGAGCGTAGATATCCTATTGTGTAGCTAAAAACAAACAAAAATTATTAGTTTCAGGTGAATTATAGGCATTCCTTACCGATAATAAAATTTATAACAGGTGAATCGTAGGGTATTTCCTACCGACATTACACTTGGTAAAAAGTGAATTATAGGACATTCCTTGCCGAGATTAAACTTCGTAACAAGGGAATTGTAGGGCATTCCTCGCCCTAGTTAAACTTCGTAACAAGGGAATTATAGGGTATTCCTTGCAGACAATAAGCTTGGCAACAAGTGAATTGTAGGGCATTCTTTGCTGTCATTGAGCTTTGTAACAAGTGAATTGATGGGCATTCCTTTCCGAGATTAACCTTCGTAACGAGTGATATATTGGGCATTTCTCACCGACATTAAACTTCGTAAAAAGTTAATTATAGGGCATTTAGTATCGAGATTGAACATTGTAAAATAAAAATTTCTCTGAGTTAGTAATAAGAATACAAATCAATTATAGAACAATAGCGTGTTGTAAGCATTACTTAAATTAATGTTAGTAAATTCATATATTCATGTGATAAATTTAAAATTCCTATGGTGAAGATTTTTACCGTTCGATGAATCACCAAAATTCAACTAATATAAAGAACCAGTCGCTATCCTCCCTGTTTTTTTTTTGTTTGTTTGTTTTTAAACCGCCTTGCATCATTGCAAAGGTTTCATTATTCAAAATTCTTTTGTACAATCAACGTTTTTTGAACCAGTCGTATTTTAATGTTAAACGTACTTGGACTATGAATTCAAGGATCCACGATTATCAACGCATACCGTAAACCGCTCTACAAACTTTGGAGCTGTAATTGTGATTTACGAATGACAATAAATTCTATTATCTTATCAAACAAGAGTGCTCAACTGTTGACGGTGGGTGCTGTTCACTTGTTACCTTCTTCCATTTAATCTATCAAATTAAAATTAAGGACAGATATGCGCAGATAGCTCGCCCCTGTGTGGCTTTCCCCAAATTCTAAAACAAAGAAAGTTTTTTTTTTAAATAATTAAAAACGTTCAAATACATCACGAATTGATTATTTTGAAAAACATTCAAAACAACTTACGTAAAGTTTGTGCTGTGTTACCATTCGTCGAAACTGTAAAACGATTTACAACGGCAAGTCTCAGTAGCGAGAGAATTTAACTGAAATATATTAAAAAATAAATAGTGTAAAAACTGGCTTTGTTACAATTTTAAATAAATTTATTAATAAAATGAAATAGAAAAGTCACTAATTAATACTTCAGGCCTATTGATGTTTCCCAAGTAAAACGTTATTAATACTTCAGGCCTCTTGATGTTTCCCAAGTAAAACGTTGTTAATACTTCAGGCCTCTTGATGTTTCTCAAGTGAAACGTTGTTAATACTTCAGGCCTATTGATGTTTCCCAAGTAAAACGTTGTTAATACTTCAGGCCTCTTGATGTTTCTCAAGTAAAACGTTGTTAATACTTTAGGCCTATTGATGTTTCCCAAGTAAAACGTTGTTAATACTTCAGGCCTCTTAATATTTCCCAAGTAAAACGTTATTGATTGTTTTGAATAGTGATTTATAATTTTGTTTATTTATTTGTTGCTAAGCGTAAAGTTCCATAATGGCTATCTGTATTATGCTCACAGCAGGAATCAGTGTCCGTATTTTAGCGTATTAGGTTCTCAAGCTTACCACTCAGGCACCAGGGGCTGATCTATAGTTAATAGCAGGATTCACACCGTAACAAAACCAGGAAAACTTAGTGCTACGTTTCATTCCTTTTTTATGAAGACAGTGCGTGCTGTCTTTTTTTTGTTTTTGTTGTTTTTTTCGACATTTCGTAAAACAAAAACAAAAAATGATGATAACTTTTGTAACGAGGAAGATCTCCTTTCCCAGACAGAATATTACAGAAGAGAAATTGCAATGCATTGGAGGTGAATAGTTTTGTATCAGTAAAACATAATTTAATATTAGGCTTACAGCTTTTCGGTTATTTGATTCGTTTCCTGTGTGTCTCCTATATGTTTCAAAAGACTTACTTTCCATGTTTAAACTTTGATTCCAGATTAGTTTTATTGACACTTGAAAGGGCGATATCGCAGTGGACATACATATGTAATGGCTTGTGTTTCGGAAAAAGTTCTGATTTATTGTTGTCATAAAGACTTTCTATAGGATTTGAGATAAAATCGGAATATTTTCGTCCTATTAGGTATTTTCAGTTATTCTGTATAGAGAAAAGGAATATAAAGTGTACGAGCAAAATGTTCAAGCACATTAATCTCATTTTTGTGAATCTTTTCTGATTGGACGTTGATGGGAAAAGGAATTTTGTTATTATCCAACCCAGAAAGCTTCTGCTGAATGATAAAAGTATTTCGTGAATGTGAACCATCATCAACGACAATATTTGAACCTAACTTTAACGTCTAGTTCTATATCAGAAACTACCTGTGCTTCCGTACCCATTGATCAATAAAACAGTATACATCGGTTTGTAACTAACGTGCTTTGAAGAACGTTCCAGCTTTATCTCTGTGACTTTCAGGTACTTTTAACGTCTCCCTTACATTTTCCAGAACATCTATTAAGACGTGTTGGAATTGTTTTAATTTGCATAAACAGAGTGACACTGATGATTAGCAAAGCTTTTATCGTCCTAATTATTTCGTCCACTGGATAATTAGTATTTTACATAAAGTTGTTGTTATGCATGGTTTACATATTTAGTTCTATGCTTAGTCATAAACGCCCTAATAAATGATCTGAAAATCCTGCTTTATTAGTGTCGAGTCCTTGTGGACAAATTTGTATTTTGCTTGCTTGCTGAAAGATGTTTATCTTCGGGTCCTGCACTCAATTTATATTACCTTAAATATCAAGTTAGAAAATTGGACAACCACTCAACAGCTTTGAGAAATCATAGAAAATACGTTGTTTCAGACGAAAAGCTGTTAAAACAGACAACTTAGGATTACAAAGTGGTTATAAATAAATATCAAAATTAAAAAGACCATATCTCTATTTGTTCTATAGAATTACGTTCGACCAAAGGTACTCTGGGTACCAAAATGTTTCATTCGGAAAAGTTACAGAAGATTTTGAATACTGTTACTACGAATGAAACTTATACATAAATGAAACTTACTGTAAGCATCATCTCTTCTGGACACTGTTAAGTGGTCCTTGAAACTTCATTTATAACGGAAGTTTTCACACCTTCCAAATTTCGTGGGCTGTTCCGACTGATACTCTCTTTCAGGAATTTCAATAACCCAAATTGTGTTTGTTCAATGTCCGAAGTCTCACCCACCAGAAAGTGGGAAACTTTTACACTGACACTCGTTATGTTCAAACCAAAAATATTCTATTGTTGACAGAGAAAGAGAGAAATAAATGAAATACTAGTTTTAGAAAAACCTATTCAAGTATGTGTTGTGATAAGGGTTTGAAATACACTGTACGAAGTGCAAATTAAAAACCTATTCAAGTATGTGTTGTGATAAGGGTTTGAAATACACTGTACGAAGTGCAAATTAAAAACATATTCAAGTA
>NW_013669831.1:16355-23256 GCF_000517525.1 Limulus polyphemus
AAAACCTATTCAAGTATGTGTTGTGATAAGGGTTTGAAATACACTGTACGAAGTGCAAATTAAAAACATATTCAAGTAGGTGTTGTGATAAGGGTTTGAAATACACTGTACGAAGTGCAAATTAAAATCCTATTCAAGTATGTGTTGTGATAAGGGTTTGAAATACACTGTACGAAGTGCAAATTAAAATCCTATTCAAGTATATGTTGTGATAAGGGTTTGAAATACACTGTAGTAGGTGCAAATTAAAAACCTATTCAAGTATGTGCTGTGATAGGGGTTTGAAATACACTGTACGAAGTGCAAATTAAAAACCTATTCAAGTATGTGTTGTGATAAGGGCTTGAAATACACTGCACGAAGTGCAAATTAAAAACCTATTGAAGTATGCGTTTGGATAAGGGTTTGAAATGCACTGTACTAAGTGCAAATTTTTTGAATGCAAATTATGATTTCCAATATGCTTGTGATGACTGTAGTCCTATTAACATATATAACTTTTATTTAAAAAATGCCAGTGTTTGAAATTCAAAATATAGGTGTTTGATTGTTTGTTTTGAATTTCGCGCAAAGCTACACAAGATTTAGCTGCGTTAGCCGTCCCTAATTTAGCAGTGTAAGACTAGAGGAAAGGCAGATAGTCTTGGGCTACTTCTTACCAACGAATAGTGGGATTGACCGTCACATTATAACGCCCCACGGCTGAGAGGGCGAACATGTTTGGTCGGACGGTAATTCGAACCTGCGAGTCGAGCGCCCTAACCACCTCGCCATGCCGGGCCTCAGGTGTTTGATTAATACCAGCACGAAGTCATCAGAATACAAGTGACATCGCAGAAGATATTACAGGAAAATGAAATGAAATATCTTGCATGTTTGCATGGCGGTAACGTAGACATGTGACTATAATTGAATGACTATTTGTCGTCTTTAATTTTCAAAATTACTGGTATACGACAATTGTATAACTTGAAAATATCAATAATATTTACCTCGTTTTAAAAAAAAAACAATTCATTTACACCTATTTGTTGAATGTAATTATACAGCAATAAAGAATAATTTTAACATTTCCGTTTATCCAAATGGTTTCTGTTATAAGAAGAATATTACGTTGTTAGTTGTTTGTTTTTAAAAAAACAAAACAAAAACGTATTATCCTTCATTTTCGTTCATCAATAAACATTAAAAGAGTTTTACCTGTCTGCTGTTATAAATGCTTCCAATAATTATCTTGTCTATAGGTTCTCCCTATCATATTTTAACCAAGAATTAGATCTGTACAATTAGTGGTTAATAGCACAGTTAATAGCATGTTATTAAAATCGGTTCTCGATAACTAAGTGACTTCTATTCACAGGAAAAGTAGGATTGAAGTCAATATCATAATAGAGAAATGTGAGATGGAAAGGTAGTGTGTTACAAAGAAATGTGAGATGGAAAGGTAGTGTGTTACAAAGAAATGTGAGATGGAAGTCAGTATCGTTACAAAGTCAGATGAGATGGAAGTGAGTGTCGTAACAAAGTAATATGAGATGGAAGTCAGTGTCGTTACAAAGTCAAGTGAGATGGAGGTGAGTGTCGTTAGAAAGAAATGTGAGATGGAAGTCAGTGTCGTTACAAAGTCAAGTGAGATGGAAGTCAGTGTCGTTACAAAGTAATGTGAGATTGAAGTCAGTGTCGTTACAAAGTCAAATGAGATGGAAGTGAGTGTCGTTACAAAGTAATGTGAGATTGAAGTCAGTGTCGTTACAAAGTCAAGTGAGATGGAGGTGAGTGTCGTTAGAAAGAAATGTGAGATGGAAGTCAGTGTCGTTACAAAGTCAAGTGAGATAGAAGTCAGTGTCGTTACAAAGTAATGTGAGATTGAAGTCAGTGTCGTTACAAAGTCAAATGAGATGGAAGTCAATATTGTTACAATTATGCTAATCGTTTGGAAGTTTTATTCTTTAACCTTCATATCTGTTTAAATACCAAGTTACTACATCTAACGAACTTCTTATTATATTAATTGCTCTAAAGTATGTTTTTATGTCTTTTAGATTTTTTTTCACATTTATATTTTTACTTGCCTGAATATCTGATTTTATTTTTATTTTGATACTAAGAAATCACGTAGAATCAAAAACTAGACGAACCACAAAAATAATAAACTTGATAACTCAAGTGTATTAGATGCAGACCCTTCTTATCTGGGATGGTTAACTTTTTAAGATACTAAATAGCCCACCGGAGTTATTCTATCTTGTCCAAAGATAGAACCAATACTTTTTTTAATCTTATACATCATGACTTTAAAACAGAAGAATATACTGACTCGACAACGTCAATGAACTTGATTTTGCTTTAGTAATCATTATATTAACATATAAGGCGAATAATATTAGCAAATTTGATACTTTAAAACAAGATCAAATTACATAGTCAGAAATGACTTGTCAGAAACTAAACAATATTTTTGCATACTCAAATCTATGACCTATAAATGACTAGAATATAAATGACCACAGTACTAACCTTTGATAACGACGTTTTTTCTTGTCACATGACTATATGAACGTTAAGTTCTCTTGTGGGTGGCCAGATGTCTATTTTTGACACCCTGGAATAATCAAACATACTTCTACATCATATTATCCTATTAATTGTAAATCTGCTGTGTTAAAAGAAGCATCACTTACATCGGACGAAACTTTAATTTTGGCTCACTTTAATTTCAGTTTCTAGACATTTTTAATTCGGGCCACGGACGCGTTATGAAAATAACAGTCAAATCCCACTATTGTGTCTAAGAAGAGTGGCCCAATAGTTGGTAAGTGGATGCTGTTGACTACCTGCTTTCTCTCTATTTTTTCACTTCAAAATGAGGGATTGATATAGCAGTTTGTTTGTTCTAAAGCATAAAGCTACACAATGGGCTAATTGTGCTGTGCTCACCACGGGTATCGAAGCCTAATTTTTAGCGTCATAATTCCAGAGAATTTCCATTGACCACTGAGGTACCCGGTAGAACAGATATCCCTCGTGTATCTTTGCGAGAAATCCAACAAAAACATAAACATGCTCTGTAGCTTAACACACTTTTCATATTTGGTCTATAATGTATGGGAGATGAAGAAGGAATTATATTCTCTCTGAACACCCAGAGAATCCCCCCAAATAGATATGTTTTAACCCTCAAATTATCATTTTTTATACTGTTACGGTGAAGTCCACATGGTGCAGCGTATTTTGTAATTCTATGTTTTTCCCTGTTACAACACTCAATGTAAAGAAATAACAAATAGTGAAATCACCCATTGTCTGTATAAAGTACATAAAGGACCCTCAGGAGTATTTAGTGGCAGTAATTACAATATTTATTGTATGCACAAATAGTTTAGAAAAGTGTGTTTAAAAAGCCACCATAAACGGATAGGTAATCTGATGACTAAAACAGTCTAATTAATTTACGGTAAGAAAATACTTGATTTTAATGGTCTCAAGGACAACTAAAACAAGTTAAGCACCTTCAATAAATTAACAAACTCTGCTTGAAGCTATCAGTGTGAATGGAAAATATTTTTTTAGTTATTAATTTGTTGACTTACATTTTGAGAAATCTAGTATTTGTAATGATTATTTTCACCGAATTCCTAGCTTCGCTCAACGTCGCCTTCATTAGTAATGCTCAGGATCGCCGACAGGAGGTGGGCAACTACCCAGGGGTCCAGGCAAATACAACCTGATTATGCCTTAAAGCCTGCAAAGCACTTTAGGCTATACTTTCATTTAACCATAAAAACCATAGTTTTTGGTTTTTCTTTGCATATAGACGCTGATACATTAAGATTGATTGAAATAATAATTTGAGTAATATTTAATATGTATTTTTTACTTTATAGATTTAACAGATATTTGTTGTTACTTTATTAACGTTTTTGCGCTTATACCATGAGCTAAAACGTCTGCTGCTATTACTTTGTCTTGTTTATGAGCTCGTTGCTCTCCTAATTTAAGATCTTCGTTTTAATAAGTTCTTAAAAATGTTTAAAAAGATAGAGAAAGGGGCTCTCGACACTACTGGTAATGCGTGTACATAGTACAATCTAGATAGTTAGTCAGATTTAGGAGTTTATTTTTATTAAAAGAGATAGAATCATTAAACAGACTTTTAAATGTGTGCTTTTCATAAAGAAATATGCCATTAAAAGCAAGTGTAATATTCTTCTGTGTAAAATCTTCACTGTATATTAATGTAATTAACTTCTCATTACTGTTCCATTTAATAATCTACCACTTATACGTTCTTAGTATTGGTTCTAAAATTAAGATGTTTTTGATATCATTTAACCTGAAGGAAATGTGTATTTGGGGATACTGTTTTTAAAGGAATAAAGCTGAGGACAGTCTGTGAACAATATTTAAAAATTGTTTACCTAAAAAGTTCTGCCAAGAGTTATATATATTTTTACTTTAATAGGTTTTCATTAATATTACTTTAATTTATTTATAGAAAGTAAACACAAGATATCACGGACATCACAACACATTCCCCATTTCACTGTATTACATTCAATGGACAAGATGAATCACTTTAATGTACATTGTAAAGACAAGATGAATCACCAGTAAAGTGATTCATCTTGTCGTTACAATATACATTAAAGTGATTCATCTTGTCTTTACAATACAATACGTTACCGTGATTCATCTTGTCTTTACAATACAATACGTTACCGTGATTCATCTTGTCTTTACAATATACATTAAAGTGATTCATCTTGTCTTTACAATATAATACGTTACCGTGATTCATCTTGTCTTTACAATATACATTAAAGTGATTCATCTTGTTTTTACAATATAATACGTTACCGTGATTCATCTTGTCTTTACAATACAATACGTTACCGTGATTCATCTTGTCTTTACAATGTACATTAAATGGTCTTGTCTTAACAATATGATACTCTACCGTTACTGGTCTTGTCTTTACAATATAATACTCTACCGTTACTGGTCTTGTCTTTACATTATAGTACTCTACCGTTACTGGTCTTGTCTTTACATTATAGTACTTTACTGTGATTCATTTTGTCTTTACAATATAGTACTTTACTGTGATTCATCCTGTCTTTACAGTATAACACGTTACCGTGATTCATCTTGTCTTTACTTTATAGTACTCTACCGTTACTGGTCTTGTCTTTACATTATAGTACTTTACTGTGATTCATTTTGTCTTTACAATATAGTACTTTACTGTGATTCATCCTGTCTTTACAATACAACACGTTACCGTGATTCAGCTGGTCTTTACAATATACATTAAAGTGATTCATCTTGTCTTTACAATATAATACTCTGCCGTTACTGGTTTTGTCTTTACAATATAATACTCTACCGTTATTATAGTACTCTACCGTTACGTAAAGACAAAACCAGTAACAAGATATCGTCATACTTTTCATCGAGTCACAATGTTACAACGTGAAGATCATACGGACGACAGCAGCTTATCAAAAAGTTAACTGTATTACATTGTTAAGACATGTACATTATTCTTCGTCGGCTTACTTAAACTGTATTACAAGACTGCCGTCCATATTTCATTACAAGTTCAAGATTAATGGTTATCGGTTATTATTCAATATCACTACTCTTCATCGGTTCACTATATTGTATTACAAGTTCAAGATTAATGGTTATAGGTTATTATTCAATATCACTACTCTTCACCGGTTCACCATATTGTACTATAAAGACAATATTAATGGTGGTAGGTTATTTCTAAATGTCATTACTCTTCACCGGTTCACCATATTGTACTATAAAGACAATATTAATGGTGGTAGGTTATTTCTAAATATCAGTACTCTTCATCGGTTCACTATGTTGTATTACAAGTACAAGATTAATGATGGTAGGTTATCACAAAATATCACTAATCTCTTGGATTATAGTGGCGTATTACTCTTCTCACATTCTAAATGTAAAAATATGAATTATTTTGCATAAATAACAGACTTACTGATTACCCTGCCTTCGTCTTGAATGCTACTTATATATATATTTCTAATGTAAAATGTAGAACCCCATTAAATAAATTCTACAAAGATAATTTGTGTATAACCTACCTTAACAGAATTCTCTACAATAAACCCTGTTTAAATCATACATCTTTCATTCTTTGAGTATAACCTCCTGCTGAATTTTTCAAAAACAATTAAGCCATACTTTGAAAAATCAGCATCAAGGTTAACTGGTCATAAAATGTACATGTTATATGTATGGACAGTAATGTTCGGCTTGTCTTTTGATATATCATTGCGCACTGTTATGTACGATAACTTCAAAACCACTAATTTATTCACTATTCTCTTTAAATAATCCCAATATCTATGTCCCATATATAGTTACACATGATTAGAAAGATTTCTAGTAATCATATATATTTACACATGATTAGAAAGATTTCCAGTAATCATTTATAGTTACACATGATCAGAAAGACTTCTAGTAATCATATATAGTTACACATGATTAGAAAGATTTCTAGTAATCATATATAGTTACACATGATTAGAAAGATTTCTAGTAATCATATATAGTTACACATGATTAGAAAGGTTTCTAGTAATCATATGTAGTTATACATGATTAGAAAGACTTCTAGTAATCATATATTGATCAGAAAGACTTCTAGTAATCATATGTAGTTACACATGATTAGAAAGATTTCTAGTAATCATATATAGTTACACATGATTAGAAAGATTTCTAGTAATCATATATAGTTACACATGATTAGAAAGATTTATAGTAATCATATATAGTTACATATGATCAGAAAGACTTCTAGTAATCATATATAGTTACACATGATTAGAAAGATTTCTAGTAATCATATATAGTTACA
>NW_013669831.1:24101-29925 GCF_000517525.1 Limulus polyphemus
TAATCATATATAGTTACACATGATTAGAAAAATTTCTAGTAATTATACAACAGATGATCATTTTTGCTGAAAGGATTATGACGATAAAATGACCTTTTTTATAGTTACTCTATAGAATTTTTTAAAACCAAACAGGTAAACAAAAGGGCAGGTAAATGAAAAGCTATCTCTTTCACGTTTCTACGTAAATCAATATTTAAACTTTGTTATGGTATAGCCCTTGTCAAGGAAGTCTGTAGATGGTAGTTGTTGTAGAATTCCTCTTTGAAATACAGAGGACAATCGATTCAGCTGGACATGTACTTCACCTCCACTGACTGTCAAACCCTTGTCTCCTGGGAGCACAGCTTTAATCAGGATAATGCACCGAGCGTCACGTTGTCTGTATATACCTCATACGTGTCTTCAGAGTAACCACATTAGCACGTAGTCAGAGAAAGGCAGTTTTATGAACAAGAGCTCCCTTTGTAGATAATGTTGAATTTGTAATCAAATCTTAGGTAATTATTTATAATTAATCTCTGTATGTGTGGGTAAGTGTCGGAAAGAGTGCACTTGTCATTCTTGTGTGTGTTGTGTGGGTGGTTGTTGATAACGATGCACTTGTCATTTTGTGTGTGTGTGTGTGTGATCTCTATATGTATGGGTGAGTGTCGGTAAGAGTGTACTTGTCATTCTTGTGTGTGTGTGTGAGAGAGAGTGGTTATTTGATAACGATGCACTTGTCATTTTGTGTGTGTGTGGGTGGGGGGGGGGGTGATCTCTGTATATGTGTGTGTGTGTGAGTGTCCGTAAGGGTGTACTTGTCATTCTTTTGTGTGAAAAACAAGAACCTTTTGCCCACCAATAAACATAATTTTCTCCATTCGAGACGTACTCAGAAACAAAATGTGTACAGATTATCAAAAATTTATAACTAACTTTTGTTTTGTTTTTTTACAATTTGTAGGAGTTGATGATTATTAAATTGACATTACGAGAAATACAGTACTTTATATTAGTCACAAATGCTGGAAACACCGTAAGGACAAGATCACTCTTTAAAGAGGTCTTCAGTTGAATGTAAACTTCCCTCTATCAACACAATATAACTGGAAGGTTATGTTAGGTAATTCTATTTTATGTCAATTGGTTTGAAAATTTACTTGACTTTTTATTTTTGCACTTTATTATGGTTAATTTTGTGAATTATGTTTATTTCGTTGCTATCGGTAGTTTGATGAATTATGTTTATTTAGTTGCTATGGTTAAATTGGTGAATTATGTTTATTTAGTTGCTATGGTTAAATTGGTGAATTGTGTTTATTTAGTTGCTATAGTTTATTTGGTGAATTGTGTTTATTTAGTTGCTATGATTAAATTGGTGAATTATGTTTATTTAGTTGCTATGGTTAATTTGGTGAATTGTGTTCATTTAGTTGCTATGGTTAAATTGGTGAGTTATGTTTATTTAGTTGCTATGATTAAATTGGTGAGTTATGTTTATTTAGTTGCTATGGTTAATTTGGTGAATTATGTTTATTTAGTTGCTATGGTTAATTTGGTGAATTATGTTTACTTAGTTGCTATGGTTAATGTGGTGAATTTTGTTTATTTAGTTGCTATGGTTAATTTGGTGAATTATGTTTACTTAGTTGCTATGGTTAATTTGGTGAATTATGTTTATTTAGTGGCTTTGTTTTCGTTTGTTTGTTTGTTTTTTAAATTTCGCGCAAAGCTACACGAGGGCTATCTGCGCTAGCCGTCCCTAATTTAGCAGTGGGAAGGTAGCTAGTCATCACCACCCACCGCCAACTCTTGGGCTACTCTTTTACCAACGAATAGTGCGATTGACCGTCACATTATAACGCCCCCACGGCTGAAAGGGCGAGCATGTTAATTTGGTGAATTATGTTTATTTAGTTGCTATAGTTAATTTGCTGAATTATGTTTATTTAGTTGATTTTACTTTTTCTAAAGTCTTTTTTTTTTTGCCTCTTATAACCCGATAAACTGATATTTTTTCTATCTAATTATGTAACCGATTCAACAACGATTAAAACGTTGAATAGATCTGCTAATTACTTGCCTTGGTTAGTTTTAAAACACAATTTTCGATACCTTACGTAGATTTGTTCCAAATTTTTCACACATATTTATCCTGAAGTTATAAATGAAATTATTTGTATAGTAACGCCAACCCGCAAAACATTTGCGGTAGTTTTCATGCCCTTCGCTTGAATTTTCTTTATCCGATCATTTTCAAGTTCGACATCTAAGCTACGCTTTCTTGCAGACATTATGTTTTAGATCAATAAATCCTTGTCTGTTTGAAAACATTTTACGCGGTCACATAAACAAACGTACGTAGATGTAACATTCTTTAATAAAACTACACGTAAAGTAAACAATAAAGTATAGTGATTGTATTTATAATAGTGTACAGAGTATGAAACAAAGAAACTCACAAAAACGAAGAATAAAACCCGTAGTAAAGAAATACGTAACAAAAGATGTTTATAATAGACTATGAAACGAACCGATGCTATATTATTGAAAAGTAAAGTTGCAATGAAGGCAAAGTTAGCTCAATATGCGTTTTCACGCGTGTTTTAGACCTAAATAAGTCGAGAAAGCCAATAGAAATTATACCTAGTTTAACATTCATTTTTAGAAAGGAAATTCAACGTTGGTTAAGTGTTATTTATGTGAAATATTTTGCAAATAAAAAAACAACTAAAGTTTAAATCGAAGCTAGCCATCACGTGATGACAATGACATTGTACCATTGTATTGCATACTCGTTGCATTAAAAAGTTTGACTAAGCAAAAAAAAACAGGTAAGGTAATTCTGAATGGAAAAGCCAATATGCAATATGGACAAAGGCCTTTGAAACGATATGAGATTTGTAGCGTTTTATCTAGAAATTTGCGAGAAAAGTTCCAGACAGACAAACTCAAGCGTATTATTTATATAGATTCTAGTTCGCCCGTCACATAGACGTGATTTTCAACTGCTTTTGATAAATGTTCTTATTGTTTATTTTTCTTAAACGGATAATACTGCCTGGACCTAGCAACAGTCGCAAGTAATTCAACGTGATTAAATTATTACCATGGCAACTATAAAAGCACAAGGAATCACACACTCTGATATATGTAGGTTATAAGAAGACGGTTCTCACAAAATTGCTTAATCGTTAATTTGTTCTTTTATAAATCCTAGATCTGAATGAGTTTAAATGGCAGACATTATCCAAGAATTCTTATGACGTATTCTTTGAGAAATTGACAAGCGTTTGAGCTGCTTAATTCCTTAGTTTTTAACCAGCTTATTAACGCATTTAAATAAAATCACATAAAGTTGTTGGATGTTACAAAAGTACTCTCAATTTTTATTTCATTTAAAATATTTTCGACTTCTAAGTTAAAACGTTTACACAAATCTAAATGAATGTCATTATTTTTATATTACATGTACGAGCACTGTGAATGCATGTAAATATATTCTTATATAAATTAATCTGTATATAAAGGCAAGCAGAAAATCATGTGCTAACCATAATTTTTCTTAACCATTTCATTTTAAGCACATCAATTCGTGTAAACATTTTATAGATACGCTAACTGTCCTCTATGTTCAGAGGCGAAATGTAATCATATCACTGTTGATTTTTAAGATGGTGAGTAAAAGCAGTATAATTTCTCACACTTTCAAAGTGTTCTGATAAAAGGTGCTTGTGTATTAGAAGTGTGATAGTATCAAATATTCTTTTTTTACCGTTGTTTAAAGATATCTTCGCGCTGCAAAAAAAGACATTATTAAAACTACTATAAGGCAGTCGATAGTCAATCCAAAATTTCAGATGTGAACAAACAAATCTAACATTAAAGGTGCTAATATTGCCAGGTGTTCTTCTTTGTCTTGTACAAATATGAAAATCTAACATTAATGGTGCTAATATTGCTAGGTGTTCTTCTTTGTTTTGTACAAACATGAAATTCTAACATTAATGGTGCTAATATTGCTAGGTGTTCTTCTTTGTCTTGTACAAACATGAAATTCTAACATTAATGGTGCTAATATTGCTAAGTATTCTTCTTTGTCTAGTACTATCACAGAATTTCTATTCGATTGAGCAATTTTAATATAAATTATAGCGTTGCATTCGCCACCATTTTTGAATTGCCGATACATGAAAGTCTATTGCAGACTATGTGACTCGATAAAGTTGAAAATACACCTTTCGATAATATAATCATGATCAGTATCAGTATTAAGCTAGACTGCAGAAGTTTTCCATGTTACTTTAATGTTTTCTTTAAATGTTTGGAATGAGAGGAATGTAAAAAAGAATTATTGTTCAGGAAGAATTTTATTCACTGTTAGAGATCGTCGTCTGGGCTGGAATGTAACAGCCAAAACACTATTTATATAAGTTTTAAAAGCTATAGGTTTGACTGAGCAAATCATTGAAAAACGTAATTTAAACGTATCGTGATGCATGTATGAATAGTGTTTCATATAGAATTTTCTCTACCATCGTGATTCAATGAAGCAAACGAGTTCTTGCACTAACAAATGGCCTCCTGGGCAGTGGATTTTAGTTATTAAAAGATATATCTGAATTGCTATTTTTACACATTTCTGATTTGAAATCCATAATAAACAAATCAAGAGGAATGAGTGAAAATATGCAGTGTAACGTGATTTTCATTATGTTTGTTAGGTTCATTTGTTTTCAGTGCATTGTCAACGCAATACCTTTCGCCAACTTGTGTATTTTGTTACGATGAGTTCTCAGTGAAAGGTAATATAACCATATTTTAAACAGAAACACTTAATAAAATTTCCAGTCATTGTAGACATTCTTATAATGTATAAGTGACAACTTGTAATATGTTTGTTTGTTTGTTACGGATTTCGCGCAAAGCTATACGAGGGCTATCTGCGCTAGCCGTCCCTAATTTAGCAGTGTAAGACTAGAGGAAAGGAAGCTAGTCATCACCACCCACCGCCAACTCTTTGGTTACTCTTATACCAATAAATAGTGGGATTAACCGTCACATAATAACGCCCCCATGGCTGAAAGGGCGAGCATGTTTGGTGTGACAGGGATTCGAACCCACGACCCTCAGAGTGCGAGTCGAGCGCCCTTACCGCCTGGCCATGCCGGGCCAAATTGTAATATAGAAAACAGTGTAAAAAAAAAGAAAAAAGAAAACGAATAAATGACATACCTCACGGTCACGACCATTTATCAATGCCGTATAGCTTTTCATATCCTCATTTCTTTGTTTATTCACCAAAGAAATTGGAGATATAACGGAAACAATGGCAGATGTAAGTTTTACAATCATACTAATAGGAAAATTTGACTGTCCAGAAATAATTAGTTTCTTCCGGATCTTTACATTTCTAAAGAATTGTGTCTCTTATGCGGAGTTATGATTGTTTACTTTTTTTATGTCTCTTCTCTAAATTTCTGGTGTAATCTATTTTATCACATTGCTACACAAATCTTGGATGTGATAGTTTACTTTTTTCATGTCACTTCTCTAAATTCTGGTGTAATCTATTTTATCACATTACTACACAAATTTTTGATGTGATAGTTTACTTTTTTCATGTCACTTCTCTAAATTCTGGTGTAATCTATTTTATCACATTACTACATAAATCTTTGATGTGATAGTTTATTTTTTCATGTCACTTCTCTAAATTCTGGTGTAATCTATTTTATCACATTACTACATAAATCTTTGATGTGATAGTTTATTTTTTCATGTCACTTCTCTAAATTCTGGTGTAATCTATTTTATCACATTACTACACAAATTTTTT
>NW_013669831.1:30785-33438 GCF_000517525.1 Limulus polyphemus
TATATTGACCAAGAAGCGAGATATCAGAAAACACTTATATCAATTACAACGTTTATTCAGGGACGAGTGAAGTATTGTAAGTTAATTCACAACAATACCCTCAGCAAGACTTGTGTGGTTAATAAAAGATATCTAATAACCAGAACCATTGGTTTGGGTATGACCGTTTTTTCTTTTATCTATATTTGTTTTGTCATGTTGTTTTTATATGTATTCGCCTCATTTTGCTCAGAAAGTAAAGTGCGATGTGATGAGAAGGTTAAAACGTCTTGTCAGGAAGAATCATAACCTTCACAAACCACCAATCACATTCCTGTTTCTCGAAGACGTCACTCTTTTTCATCTCATTATTAAGGTGTTGAAGGATTTTCAGATAATTTAGACTTGCAGGGGTAATAAATAAACAATTAATAATGCCTTGTATATCTTAGTTTAATAAAAATAGTTCAGGAACACCCTTAAAGCTAATACACATCTTCAATTTATTAGATTTGCCGTATATAGGGGTTTATGAATAAGGCGGAAGAGCTTATTTGATTGTCTAGAAACACACGTCAGAGAAAAGTATGATCGAGTACGTCTTATTTCAACATTATCTCGAATCTTATTACGTTTATTTATGCTTTAATGGAGAGTGACTTACAGTCATGGAGTTGATGGTTCTTGTGTTATGGTATACGTTCATCATCAATGACTCTTGCAGAAACTTCACCACGAAGTTTGGGGCTAAAATATCCATTTGCTTGTATTTTTAGATAGCTTATATTTTACGATCGGAGAAGAGGGATCAAACCTTGCTTGTCGTCCTAATAATTTACTATAAAAATAAAACGCAGCCCCCACGCAGTACTAACACCAATTCACTTTGTTCTTCTTTTAGTTTTACCACACAGGCTTCGTTTCCTGTGCTAACTATAAAACACGAAAACCGTCATTAACTCGTTGTATCAAAAGTCGACAAAGAGGATATACCAAGATATTTCTCGAATAAGAGAAAGTATAGGCAAGGAATTTGTTTGTTGAATTTCAAGAAAAGCTACACGAAGACTATCTGTGCTGGCCGTCCCTAATTTAGCAGTGACAGACTAGAAGGAAAGTAGCTATCCATCACTAACTCTTGGACTATTTTAAACGAATAGTGGGAATGCCCATCACATTATAATGCCCCAACGACTGAAAGGACGAGCATGGTGGGATTTATATCCCAGATCCGCAGCTTGCAAACCGAGCGCTCTAACCACCAGGCCATGTCAAACCCAGGAAGAAAAGACTGTACTTGACTGAAGACTTTTAAGAAAGATTAGCTAACTCACTGGCAATGCAGTTTATAAAACACTCAGATAATTTACAGACAGAGTTGTAAATTGGTATTTTTCCCTGTCTATATTGCTCATTTCATCTGTTAACAGAAATAGACTTTGTTAAGGGAATTTATAGATTTGATATTCGTGTATCTCATCATTACATTAGGATCTTACCAGTGTCGCAGTAGTCTGAATATCCAAATTATTTGTGTAAACTTTATCAACATTAATTGATTTACTATTATTTCAATCTTGCATTTACACAGTCAGCAGTTTAAACTTAAATCTTATTTGATTGCTGTATTGGGCTTAGTGTGAATAGAACAGAGTCTCTAAAGTGTATAGACGTGCTAACTTAATCATAGGTTGATTTTTTTCCTGATACATTTACCACGATTTCTTTCAACCTATATGTACGAGTGAGACGTGGTTCGTTGGATTTCTATTTTGTCTCCAACGTTTCTCCACAGAGAAATCCCTTGTATAGTGGACAGTATTTTCTCTGTCATGATTCAGTATCAACATGTGCAACAGTACTTTTCCTGTCTGGTTTTAATATCCCCATGTAAAACAGTATTTTTTCCTATCAGGTTTTAATATCACCATGTGCAACAGTATTTTTCCTGTAAGGTTCTAATATCACTACGTGAAACAGTATTTTTCCTGTTAAGTTTTAATATCACTATGTGCAATAGTATTTTTCCTGTTAAATTTTAATATCACTATGTGCAATAGTATTTTTCCTGTTAAGTTTTAATATCGCCATGTGCAACAGTATTCTTCATGTCAGGTTTTAATATCCCCATGTGAAACAGTATTTTTCCTATCAGATTTTAATAATGCCGTGTGCATTATTTATCACATTATGTTATGTATCTTAAGAAAGGCAAAAATGTAGCAGCCAACTTCTAACTGAATTTCCTTAAAGAAACTACAATACAGATTTATTTTTGCTATAGACTTTTACATAAAACAGAAAAGTGAGTGGTTTCAAGTGAGCTTTCCATTGTACTGAAGCGATTTCGGTCACCATTCAACTTAAGTTGCTTATGTTTTGTTCATATCTGATACATGATTTTATTGTTCTGCTTTCTTTGTCCTTTCATAACTGTGAAGACCTGTAAACGATTTCCTTTCGAAAGAAGATCCGTTGATTTTCTCTTCTTCTTCAGACAGACGTAATATATTTTTGCTCAACAATACAGCTAGTGGTGTCTGTAAATACGGATGTTTCATTTTTTCCTTTGCTACTGATAATGTAAATACGGATGTTTCATTTTTTCCTTTGCTACTGATAATGTAAATACGGATGTTTAATTTTTCCTTTGCTACTGATAATGTAAATACGG
>NW_013669831.1:34438-40784 GCF_000517525.1 Limulus polyphemus
TGGACGTTTCATTTTTTCCTTTGCTACTGACAATGTAAATATGGATGTTTCATTTTTTCTTTGCTACTGACAATGTAAATATGGATGTTTAATTTTTCCTTTGCTACTGACAATGTAAATATGGATGTTTCATTTTTCTTTGCTACTGACAATGTAAATATGGATGTTTAATTTTTTCTTTGCTACTGACAATGTAAATATGGATGTTTCATTTTTTCCTTTCCTACTGACAAGACAGATGCATTTTGGAAGCTTGAAGACCTATAAAACAACAAACCTTAAAAGAAAGACTCAGAGCTCAGAGATACAAAAGTTGTTAAAAAAACGATGTTGTCATCGCGTTTATATTGTGAAAAATACATAAGACTTTATTTTCAAAACTAAAAGTTGAATGCAGGAAGATCAAGCTGGGGGCTCGGGGGGGGGGGGATGAGGAAATAACGATTTTTTCACCATAATGTAAGTCATTAGAGGAGGAGTTCGTCTAAAATACAACAGAAGTTGTCTTTAGATTGATTTCTGTAAATGTGCAGTAGTAAATGAGGCGACACGGGATCTATGTTGGTCGTGTAAGTTCAACGGATGTGACTAGCAAGACGTCATATAAAGGATAAGCACGAACTTTTAGTGACTAATAAAAATTCTACGTTTTAAGCTTTACGAAAACACTTATACATCTTCGTAACATCAATATACAATCTGAAATTCAATTAAACTATTTTCATTACGAAAAAGCTCTTCACGTGTTAGTTCATACCACAAGTAAATCTAAATGACTATTACATTGCAAACCTACATCCGTCAGCCTGTCAAGTACTGCTTTGTGATCCATTATAAGAAAATATGTTTCATAGCCTGTCAGGTATTGTTCTGTGATCCAACATAAGATATTATATTTCATAACCTGCAGGTATTGTTCTGTGGTCCATCATAAGATAATATGATCCATAGCCTGTCAGATATTATTCTATGATCTATTATATGAGGCTCGGCATGGCCAGGTGGTTAGGGTGCTCGACTCGCAATCTGCGGGTCGCGGGTTCGAATCCCCGTCACACCAAACATGCTCTTCTTTTCAGCCGTGGAGGCGTTATAATGTTTCGGTCACTCCCACTATTCGTTGGTAAAAGAGTAGCCCAGGAGCTAAATTAGGGACAGCTAGCGCAGATAGAACTCGTGTAGCTTTGCGCGAAATTCAGAACAAATAAACAAACTATTATAAGATAATATGTTTCATAACTTGCAGGTATTGTTCTGTGATCCGTCATAAGATAATATGTTTCATAGCCTATCAGATATTGTTCTATGATCCATCACAAGATAATGTTTCATAGCCTGTAAAGTATTATTCTGTGATTTATTATAAGATAATATGTTTCATAGCCTGTCAGGTATTGTTCTGTGATCCATCATAAGATAATATGTTTCACAGACTGTTAAGTATTGTTCTGTGATCCATCATAAGATAATATGTTTCACAGACTGTTAAGTATTGTTCTGTGATCCATCATAAGATAATATGTTTCACAGACTGTTAAGTATTGTTCTGTGATCCATCACAAGATAATGTTTCATAACCTGTCAGGTATTGTTCTGTGATTTATTATAAGATAATACGTTTCACCTTGAAATAGCATATGTAAGGTATTTTCTCTATATTATTAAAGAAAATTGTTTAAACATTACCTTGTCTAGTTACAAAAACGCGTAAACAATACTTTGAAAAAATTAAAAACTTCGACAACTTGACTAAACTTGCAAGCTGGTTACTTTTTGCTGCTACACGGAAGACAGGAACTAAATAATCACCTATTTTCTAAAAAACAAGTGGTGGTTGAAAATAATGTTCAGGGATTTCTGTCTCCAGAAATATGAGCAACGAGTTGATATTACAAATGTATATATAGTAGAGACGACTACTATGAAAACCATTACTTGAAACAAAAAAACAAATAACAACGTTTCGACCTCCTCAGGTCATCAGCAGGTTAGGAATTACTTTTGAAAAAAAGTGACCGTTGCAGATCACCCATCGTGGGGACGACGGTAATTATACATATAAGGTTATAGGTGGCGTTGTATATATTTAATCTATTATATGTGGAGCCTCACCATGTTATTACACGTCCCTGTCGCTACGTTTGTAATGCTCTATCTTTCAACCGTGCATCTTGAAAAATAGAACTGCAGCTTATTTTACATTACTAAAGGCTCCGTCGTAAGGTTGTCATATCCAAAGCACGTCACTCACTCCTCCCAGGAAAATCCATCTAGTGTACGAGGACAAACAACGGTTTTCCAGCATCCCTTTCAACAGTCCAGTCATGTAGAAATCCATAAGTGCTGCCCGGTATGTCTTCGTATGGAATAGCGTGAATAACCGTTTCACTCTCCAGCTGCTTGAGGTATGTAACTGTCGAACAAATGGAAGTAACTTGTAGGCACGTGGCATGTATCATTTTTCCAGGTAGAGATCTTTCTTGACTATATTGCGTACTGTTGTCTGGTGTACTTCGCTTACCACGGTGGAAGTAATTATGTTCTAATTGTGTCAATAATTATTTTTCGCCGGAAGAGGCTGTTACGTACCCTTCCAAACAGCGATCAGTTTTCGGTGTCATCGCATTATTTAAGAAATACCAAGTTGATAAAATCTGTTCCACCGCGCGTTTGTCTCGACCGTGATTTTAACGTGACTTGCTGATTTACATATTCAAAATCAATATAATACAACATACGCATCCTTCTTCAGGGTCTGGTGTTTAAGGCGCACGATTCGCAATCTGAGGTTCGCGAACTCGAATCCCCCACCATCGAACATGCTGCCCCCCAGTGGCACAACGGTATGTCTGCGGACTTACAACGCTAGAAACCGGTTTTCGATACCCGTGGTGGGCAGAGCACAGATAGCCCATTGTGTAGCTTTGTGCATAATTAAAAACAAACAAACAAACAATCGAACATGATTCATCATGTATGGGGAATCTCTTTATAATGTACGAAGACATATAAAACAAGTTTCGCTTTTAAACAGCTGTTATCCAGTGTACAAGTAGCATATCTTACAAGTTTATGTTAAACAAACAGTTATGTAAAAAAATCATTGCTTCATCAAAACACTAAACATTGATAACAGTTCCTCGTTTTTATTAGTTGTTCATTCTTTCTTGGATAATTAATCAAGACGTTTTTTGTATGATTACCATATACACAAATCTCATTTTGTAAGTAGGTTCATAAAGTAAAATCTATTAAATCTTTACAAATCCGTTTTGATGGTGTACAAGGTTAACGTTTGACACAGTTGTTAATACAGTTGAACTGCACTAACGATAGGAATAAGTGGAAGAATGTGATTATTCTCAGAAAGTCGCTTTCTTCAAGTTAGATTTCCCAAGAAACCGAAGAATGAAAGCATGGTTGATTCATCAGCGAGGAACAATTTTTAATACTTTCTTTTTCAAAGGTTTTAGTTAAATTAATACGCTTGATTTCTTATACAAAATCAAATTGCAAATCGATTTTATGTCCTTATATGTAATTAACTTTATTCTGGTTTGAAGAGGAACACTTTACTGCCTTTATTTAATTCTGCAAAACAAAAACGACCAATTCCGGAACTTATGTAAACCTTTAAATCGATTTTAAGTCTTTAAATGCACTTAATTCTAGTGTTTGAGCAAGAATATTTCTTTCCGACAACGGTTTCCCTATAAAAGACGACTAATTCTGGCTTTGAGTAAACGTTTAAACATTTTTTCACACCTTCCTACATTTGTTCAATTCTTGCCTTGCTGTATGAAATTGATACAAAATGAATGTCTCCTGGTTTACAACTGCTACTCATCTGTGATATCATTAGTGAAGAATGTGCTCCAAACAATATGGGTTTTTACCGCCGTGAGAATCCTTTGTTAAATCCATGGTATGACTATTGTTCCTAACAGTGACGTCGACTGATGACAAGCGTTCATCACATTTCCAGTTATTACCGGATATTATCACACTCATTTGTATTTATTACAGTAATTTAAGACCCGATAGGGCTATGTTTTTTGTTTACATTTTATTATAGAGCAAGTGAAAATAAACTGATTATACATCGATGGTCAGCAACTTTGGTTTATAGAGGTAAAGCACCAGTCTTATCAAGCTCAGAACTGGTTTTATTTTCTTTGAACTGGGTTGTAATATCATTGAACTTCTCTCCACTAGAGAGCTATATATTTTTTTATTTATAAAGCTTAGACCCGGCCTAACATTTCATGAACATAATATTACATTATAGTAACGTCAATTCGTAGCAGTTTCAGTTTTAAAATCTTGTTTTATGTGTTTTTATCAATACTTTATAATTTAACATGATCCATCAGGTTAACATCCAGAATTCTAGTGAACATTATTGGAGGATAACTGAATTATGGAATTAAATTAAAATTCCAAGTCAATCTAAATCATCTACTTTAAAAAGCGCCTTGAAGATGTGGATTTAAAAATATTTCATTCTTTCAAGTCCCGTTCGCAGCGACTTGACTTATTAAGCATGGGATCTGAAGGATAATTTACAGTTTCAGTAGGCAAAGCTTCTTTTGTTCCAGCTACACTCCGACTTCCATGATAGCACGATATTGAGTGGAGTAATGATAAATCTATAAAAAAACATATAATTATAGTTCACTAAAACAAGCGTTCCGAGGGTTTCTTCTCAAGTGGAGCTCTGCCAGTCTACGCCGTGTCTTGCTGTACTCTCAAACCATGGACTTTTGTTGAAGGGGGCGCTTAAGATGCGAGTAGGGTGCGCATTTTTTGATGCTCCCGTCCTTTTCTAGAGAATTACCGATAGCAACCGGAGCCCAATTGTCAGTCTTATAGACTTTATAAACAATAGCTTAGAAGAGTGTGTTTTCTCTGTCGCTGGAGTGAGGGTAAGTTATTTGTATGCTATCACATATTCTAGTAAGCGTTTTCCTTGATAGCAGTTGTATCTGTAAAAGCTGCTATCATTTCATTTAGTTTAAAGTTGTTTAGTTTATATTTGTTTAATTTAAAACTATAATTCAGATGTACATTTTACGTCTTCACTAAGTTGTTTATTATGTTAAGAGGGTACTTCCTTGACGAACACCTTCATTAGGTTGATTATTTTGTTAAGAAGGTACTTCCTTGACGAACACCTAATACATAGAACAGCTAAACTTTATATGATTATCTATCTTCATAGTTAAAATGCTGATGTATTATACTGTTAACCGGTTTGACGATGATCTATTGCAGGCTTATTAAGCGTCGTTCGTTATTCGTTTCATTACCACTAATATAATTACATTTTTAGAAAAAAAAAATACTCCTCTAAAATTTACTTCATTATAAAACTAGCAAAGGTACACGGCAATGGCGGAATTAAAAACGAAGATGTAAGGGGGCGTAGGCTCCCCTTTCGCTATTTTCAGCTGTAGCACATGTTCATTCATCTAAAGTAACCGTGCTACGAGTGAATTATAATGGCTGCCAAACTCGAACCGATTAATTTTCATTTAAAACTTAATCTTTCATCCAATATGGTTAAACCTGTTTCTCACAACTGCTTGTGACGTTTTACATATACATATATTTATATTCAAAGTATTTCGTTTCATGCTTACCTGTAATAGAGTTACTACATGATAACTCCTTTTTACGTTACTTGCGATATCATGGGTTTATAGTGTGACCTGCGATATCATTGGGCTCAAAATGTGAGCTGATATATCATGGGTTCAGAACGTGAGCTGCAATGTCAGTGGGTTCAGAATGAAATATCAGTGGGTTTATAATGCCGGGTACGATATCATCGGACCTAGAGATATAACATTGATATATGAGAGAGAACAGTTGAATTACAACCAATGCGCTTCACATGGTGAATCCTTGTTAATACAACCGCGAGACAGTTTAGTTTTGTATACTATTTTACAGCAACCAAACAGGTAAATATAAAACATAGTTATCATATAGTAATTACGTTACAGTAATTAACTTGGTGAATATAAAAACCGGTTACCGTGTTATAAATATTTTACAGTACTTAACTTGGTCACATTCTAAACCCACTGATATCGCAGCTTACATTTTGAGCCCACTGATATCGCAGGCCACACTATAAACCCATAATATCGCAGCTCGCATCCTAAACCCACTGATATCGCAGCTCACATTTTGAGCCCACTGATATCGCAGTTCACATTATAAACCCATGATATCTCATTCTAAACCCACTGATATCGCAGCTCACATTTTGAGCCCACTGATATCGCAGTTCACATTATAAACCCATGATATCTCATTCTAAACCCACTGATATCGCAGC
>NW_013669831.1:41736-65181 GCF_000517525.1 Limulus polyphemus
TAATGGAAATAATCATTATTAAACGTAGGCAGCATAATGGAAATAATCATTATTAAACGTAGGCAGCATAATGGAAATAATCATTATTAAACGTAGACAGCATAATGGAAATAATCATTATTAAAACGTTTATATGAAACACACAGCATGAAGATAGTCAGATCTATTATTTAGTCCAATATCAACAAGGGACTCGCGATTTAATATTACTTGCAATATATGTTCATTAACTCTAATAGAAGAAGCTTTCCACTTGATATAATTAGTTAGTTAAAGAGTATGGGTGAAAAGAACGGTTAGCCACTTAGCTTTGAGAGACTGTATCTGAAAAAATAAAAACCAGTCAGCTATAATATAGCATAGAAATTAATATCATGTATAAGTTTTCAATTACGAACGGTAAAATTGTGCTTTTGAAAATCTGGTAAACGGATAGACAAATAGATATACAGTGTTTGGATTTACAACTTAAAATTCCATTACACAGAGGAAGCGATTAAAAAACCTGTAGAAATTACTAACAATTTATGAATAACGAAAACTACATTACTGACAACGCCCACTGAGGCAATATGTTCAAGTCTTAATCAATTTCGATCTAGATCAAGGTCAGAAATTATGTCAAAATTTAAACAGCTCATAAGACTGCATGGAAACAGTTACAACTCTAATATTACAGTCAGCTATTTACATTTATTGTTTAGTTTTAATTTATTTAAATGATCTTAGGAAAGCTAAATTAAATGAGAAAGACAAGTTATTTTCTGTAGAGAGAAATGGTACTAACTACCAAGTAAAGAACAGTGCGGATTGCTATCATTGCGTTGTTATATAAAACACATACTATTATACTAACTATCTTGCTTTACTACATAATTAAATGAGAAGGAAAAGTTATTTTCTGTAGAGAGAAATGGTACTAACTACCAAGTAAAGAACAGTGCGGATTGCTATCATTGCGTTGTTATATAAAACACATACTATTATACTAACTATCTTGCTTTACTACATAATTAAATGTTAAAGCTGCACAGATTTATAAATTAAAAGTTGAGAAGTTCGAGAAAAATATTATAGTTTTCTTTATTATTTTCTTCCTGTTCCAACAAGATGCTTCTTAACTAATATATATATTTCTTCTGTGAAATAAACCCAACTGAAAAACAAAATTATTTTAAGATTTCAAACCCAATCGTCAAATCGCTAATGTGATTTTGAGTGAAACTTGATAAATCTCTGACATTCTTTCAAATTAAGTACGATCTAATATATTTTGTTTTTACTTGCATAAAGTATCCATTCTGGAATCCAAAGGGTCCCTCACGATTCACAAATGTACCGATCAAGGTCCTCCATTATCCACAATTACTGCTGTATCTGCCCCAAGAAGAGACCACACCCGAAACAATTATATCAGTATACACTCACCTTTGGTACCTGAGTACGTGTACCAAGTTTGGTCCTGCTAGCTTCAGTACCTTGGGAGGATTTAGATGGACAAACATTTGGTACCTGAGTACGTGTACCAAGTTTGGTTCTGCTAGCTTCAGTACCTTGAGAGGATTTAGATGGACAAACATGCATGCAAAGCTGCAAGCTGAAGTAATTTATTATTCTGGTGAGACAAAAACGCTAATCAAACGAATTTCCTAGAGGGCGTCCCAAAAGTAGGTTTCCATAGGCTGAATGTCTATAAAAGTTCATTGTTCAAAGGGTCCACTCTCAAGATCGGTACAGAACTGAAAACGTCTAAACCAGGTCATCCACATGTTCACTGCCATTATGTAAGAAATCTGCAAAGAAAAACAATAGTTTTCTTTTTATTAATGTTACAATGGCAACCGACTTTTGGGAATTATGAAAATAACATAATACTAGTAGGAGTAGTAGTAGTAGTGATAAGAACTTTATTGACTCATTTAGTGCATTCCTTACAACCATAAAGAAGAATATTTGTCAATCCAATATCGTAAGGAATGGCTTATTCTATATGATATTAAACACGATACACATATTTCGAAGAAAACATCAAATGTTTAAATGGAAAACAACACTAAAAGTGTATTAATACGCAGTCTTTTCATACAATAATTAGTATATTATAAATCACAATAATACAACTGTAATAAATCGGTTTATTTCTGAAAAATAAATATAAATTAATGTCTAACCTCTTCTGTAAATAGGTTGGCTCTGAATTTTCGAGCGGGCGAGCAAGGTTCGAACCGTGTGATACCAAAACATACTCCCTCACTTTAAGCTGTGGTTGTGTTATAAGAGTGACAGTTAATCCCTCAGCGTGAATGTTGGGCGATAGGTTGCTGCTGGCTGGCTATCTTCCCTCTGATCAGTTGTTAAAAACTGGGGACGGTGACATACAGCTTTAGTAGTTTTACCATACATGTAAAGCACAAATACTTCTATAAATGTTTATGCTTTATGTAATTCTAGGGACATTTATTCAAAACGTTGTTCAGTTTGAATATCATTTCCGCATTTACACATTCGGTTGTCACCAACTGATTTTCTCGTTTCTATTCTGAAACAGTAGCGTGGAAATTTAAAATGCCCCAGTAAGTATCGAGTTTAACTTTCGTGTAGATAGATATATATCTTATTTTTATATTAAATTATGTACATTACATAGTGAACTTTCTTAACAATTTTCAAGCTAAAGTATCACGTTAAAATATTAGGTTATAAAATTTTAATTAAATAATATATCCTTCCATTACAAGATTTACCCAAAGAAATTGCAACATTTATTGACCAGTTATTAGTTGCATGTATAATTCTTGTACGTGTAAAAATAGCAAATCACGTTTCCGTCCATGTGGCATAGTTAATGCTAAGAGCGATAACACACTATTAATGATTCTCAAGTCGATAACGTCTACGCTAGACTTTAAAGTGACATTAGCACAGAGATAACTCCTTAAAACTTTACTTTCTTTATTATATTTATCAATCCTAATAAACTTTTATTACGAAGGGTTAATCGTAATTTACGAACGATCTACATATATTAATGCAGAGACGTATCACCGCAGATGCCAGTCCTGACGCCATGAACGACAATTAGCGCTTATATGATTGCTTCATGGTTACTTTTCTGACCATTCCACGGTGCAGTGACGCCACGAATGTACTGGAGGAATTTGTTAAAGCCCTTTCGTAAGAAGGATGTTCGTGTAACGAGCTTGGTAAACAAATGGGAAACATTCAAAAAACAAAACGCAAATGGCAAAACTCGCGCAGTAGAGCGCTTTGGAGAGAAAGTGGCTTCGAAACCACTCCACAAAGTCAATATCCCCCACCCACCCCGCAAATTGAAGAATATATTTACTATACAGAACCCTCAAACAGCCATTGCGACGAAACTAACCATATCTTCTGATACCATTAACAAATTAATAAACAGCTACTTGCACTTGGTGAGGCTCATTAGCTTCTAGCCATATTTAAAATCAATGACTGTTTGCATGGCAAAGATATGCGAAGAAACTAGTGCCACAGCAATCTCATTACATGTCAAATTCCCCGATACTGCTGCAATTGACCTTTGTGTAGTTGACCTGATTAAATGTGGGATTGGAAACTGGCATTCGTGGATAATTTGCCTGGGATCGATTTTGTTTGTTTAATACTACAAGATATATTATGATGTCATGACAATCAGACTGAACACGATCGATGATGGGAGAAGTGGACACAATAAGAGTACGGGACTTGGAACATGGCTCTTAAAAAGTGTGAGGTAGTTATATAGTTTGATGAATGAAGATGGAAATATATTTAAATGAAACTCTTTCCAGCTAAAGTGTTTTATTTGGAAAAGTCTGTCTATTCCTTATAACACTCGAAAGGACACATTAGAACAAAACAACTATAGACGTTGTTTCCTAAAACACGTATTGAAGGAGAAAAGGATATCACTAGCATCTTGAGTTGTTTGAAGACGGCTTTAAACTGGTGCTGCTTAAAGTTTCTAAATTGCTGATAAATCATTCACTCTATAAATTAAACACTTTTAATTAGATGGATTGGTAGAATAACTTGCCAATTAAAAGCTCAACAAACATTAATATTTTCTTATATTCTCATCTGTCTTCTCGATGTATATTAAACAGTTTCAAACATATCGATCAGAATAACTCATCACCAACACTGTTAAGTTATCTTTATCTACACACTATAGCAAATGCTTAAAAGTGATGCATTACATTATTCATACACGTATTTTACTAAAATAAACTGCCATTTGCCGTAACTTACTAACTATTCTTCCAACTTTGTCAAATTAGACTTCACAAAAAAAGTTTTAAAATAAGGAGAAATTGATTTCAAAAAGAATCATTCTACCTCTTTTTACATAAACGTACTCTGTAGAATGGTTTTACAGTTTGTCGTGGCCTTATGGATAAAAATAAAAAAAAAACAGCTGAGTTAAATTTTTAGAAATTAGAACTGGTTAGTCTTACGTCAAGGTGAATTTCTCTTCATGCATTTATAAGCGTCACTAACCCCAGTTTTGTAAGAAAAGCATTTATCTAGCGAAAGATAAATTTGGACTAATATTTTCTGAATTCTTTATAATTACATCATTTCAAATTTGAGCTACCGAAATTTTCATTAAAAAAGTCGTCTTTTCATCATGAAGCCAATCATTTTAAACCATTTTTGTTCAATATATTTAGGCCACGCAAGTGCCCCAAACATGTCTTCCATGATTGAGATTTCAATTTGTGAACTATACGTTGGTCGTGAGCTTTATGATCGTGGAAAGTAATTATCTCAATACTTAGATCAACTATACTTCACCAACCTAATCCATTTTACACTGTAACAGTTGTTGACAAGTAATTGGCCAACATGAGGAACGTCTCAACCACTACTATATTTGTCGTATTCCAGCCGACCTCAGTAACGTCTCAACCACTACTATGTCTGTCGTATTCCAGCCGACCTGAGTAACGTCTCAACCACTACTATGTCTGTCGTATTCCAGCCGACCTGAGTAACGTCTCAACCATTACTATATCTGTCGTATTCCAGCCGACCTGAGTAACGTCTCAACCACTACTATGTCTGTCGTATTCCAGCCGACCTGAGTAACGTCTCAACCACTACTATGTCTGTCGTATTCCAGCCGACCTGAGTAACTTCTCAACCACTACTATGTCTGTCGTATTCCAGCCGACCTGAGTAACGTCTCAACCACTACTATGTCTGTCGTATTCCAGCCGACCTGTGTAACGTCTCAACCACTTCTATATTTGTCGTATTCCAGCCGACCTGAGTAACATCTCAACCACTACTATGTCTGTCGTATTCCAGCCGACCTGTGTAACGTCTCAACCACTTCTATATTTGTCGTATTCCAGCCGACCTGAGTAGCGTCTCAACAACTTCTATATTTGTCGTATTCCAGCCGACCTGTGTAACGTCTCAACCACTACTATGTCTGTCGTATTCCAGCCGACCTGCTGAGCCTTCGTATTGGGCGGAAGCACTGGATATAGTATATACAAAGTGTGTTTGATATACGCACTCTTCTTTAACTTCACTCAGATATTCTTATTGATAATAGGCTTATCTGAAAGTTTATGTTTCATTAGTCTGATCAATAAACAATTTTTTTACTGATTTAATAAATGACTTCTTCGTTTTATAAAGGAAAATTACAATATCTACAATAAAATTACAAGTTAACAATACTATCTAGAAACAGCTGAGTGTTTTATGTTTCAATGTAAACTAAGGAAATATATTACCAGCTCCAATCCCTAATATATATATTCTAGACAAAAATAGTCTCATAGATATTTCTTTTCCTAAAGCTTCTCGGTGGCTCAGAGGTAATTTGAGGTCTTATAACGTTAATAATCGGTTTTCGATATCCGCAGTACAGATAACCCATTGTGAACGTTTGTGCTTTGTAACAAACAAAGTTTTCTAAAAATGATTTTGTTAATCAAGGGTTGTGTGTGTGTGCATTTTCTTATAGCAAAGCCACATCGGGCTTCTGCTGTGTTCACCGAGGGGAATCGAACCCCTAATTTTTAGCATTGTAAATCCGAAGACTTACCGCTGTCCCACCGGGGGACGGTAGCTTGTCAGAAAAAGGCAATGTTCAGATATTCCAGATGGTGTGAAGCGTACTGAAGAAGGTCTCGTGTGTTCTTTATATCGAATATATAGTGGGCATTTAGAATAATCAGCATAAACTTGCAGATCATGTGGAATTTCAAAACGGTGTATTCCTTATGACTAACTACCTACAACAAAATAAATGGAGATACTTGATAAAGAAAAGCATTTTGGAAAATAAAACTCAATAACACAATTTGTTTAGCAGTGAAAGACTAGAGAGAAGGCAGTTAGTCATCACCACCCACCGCCAACTCTTGGGCTACTCTTTTACCAACGAATAGTGGGATTGACAGTCACATTATAATGCCCCTACTGCTAAAAGGGCGAGCATGTTTGGTGGGATGGGGATTCGAATCTGAATAAAACTCAAAGAAGATACTTATATCCAAAAGGCCTAATGTGAAACGGATAAGGGACAGAAAAGAACACAGATCGTGGATTAGATCTAAGCCCTATATGGAATAATATTTGAAAATATTTTAGACATTTGTAATTTTCTTCAACAGTTTTCATTAATAATCGATATTAGAATATATATTTATGTTTTTCATATCTCCCAGAAACTTCATTTTATTTGGACGCCACTTGAAATTAATTTTGACAGTTATATGTCAATTTTATTTTATTAATTTTATTTTTTAGGCCTAAAATATGTGATATAAATCATGTTAATTGCAAATGCCATTTTCAACGTTCATCTTAATTTGTACTTTGCAAATTCAAAATGAGAGGCGTGTAAAAATAGCATTTCAGATCAATCGTTTACCTCCCACAAGTCACCGCCAAAGATGCCTTTCGTTCATTACCAGAAGTCGTCATTAGGGCCGGGCTATGAGAGACAAAAAATTTTCCAAAACACTATTTATATATGCAACATATTTTATTAAACAAATGTCCCATTGGACAAATTAAGAGGAATGTGGACAAAAGCGTTTGCAGTTAAGGTGAATTTATCGCAAACTGTATTCCTATTGGTTTCTAATACTTCACTAGCTCTCAGTATTTAACGTTAAATTTTAATATTTAATTGATTTTTATGTTTCATTTCTTTGGCTTTGTCGTGTGATTTTACTTTAATATTGTATCAGTCCCACATTAAATAGGAGTACACTTCAGCACAAATTGAGTTTTATGATATAAATACAAGTTATTTTTTTACATTTAATAACAAAAACTATTTTAAAGATTATGTCCGTACATTATTTTCGTCAAAGTAAAATCGTTGAAATATTATAACGTGTAACTAAGTATAAAAAACAGAAAACTTAATAAAAGTAATAAATACACCTGAAAATAATTTAACTTAAAGCTTAATAAATTAATCAAATGATACTTCAGATGTAAATTTCAGACTGAGACAAACATAATTTTACAAATCTGTGAAATAATTTAGGCTCTCCATGTAGCGTGCTTATAGTATGATATGATAATCGAACAAACATCTATATAAATATTGTAGTACACAGCCTGTTGTATTACCATGTAACAACTTGACAGTGTGTGAATGGATCTTCACCAAAACATGAAGGTTTGTTAGGTCCATGGGGAGATATGTTCAAATTTTGCATTTTGCAGATTTTATGGCTGAGTTTGCGTTTTTATAATTACATATAAGGGAAGCAACTTTTCATGTCCTAAGATAACTTTCATTAATCCTGAATTTACATAACTTCCATCCAGGGGAAAGATACTCCAGCTAGTATAGTAACGATCCTTAATAAATTTCAAAATATATTTTGAAATATTTGAATTATAAGCAACCTATATGTTTTTACTTATATATACACATTCGTATATATATGTGTGTAGGTATGTACACACATATCTTTGATACGAATTGAACTTTTTCTATTGTTCTTTTTTTGGGGGGGGGTATAAATATTTCAGTGGTTTTAAAGCATGACTTGTTGAATGTTTCTGCTCTGTTTGAAAACCATAAAACGAGATTTCTGTTCTCCACTTAATGTTAATCCTGATAAACATCCATGCAAGCAAAAACTTCCATTACATAAATAAATAATTAGATGGTGCTGGTTGTTTTTTCCTATTTTACTGATGTTTAATCGTAGTTGAGAAGCTGGAAATTACATTTGTAACAATTAGATTATAGCAGTTGAATGTCCTGGCTTCTTTCCACAAATTTACCAAATTTTAGAAGCATAGGAACTTGAAAGATATATAAGGAACATTATCGGAAAATGCTGTATCTTTCAGTCTCAACAAATAATCGATTCATTTGCCATATGAAGGTATTAGTTGAAGTAGTTTTTACAGGGTGAAGGGGTATTAGTTGAAGTAGTTTTTACAGGATGAAGGAATGAAGGTATTAGTTGAAGTAGTTTTTACAGGGTGAAGGAATGAAGGTATTAGCTGAAGTAGTTTTTACAGGGTGAAGGAATGAAGGTATTACTTGAAGTAGTTTTTACAGGGTGAAGGAATGAAGGTATTAGTTGGAGTAGTTTTTACAGGGTGAAGGAATGAAGGTATTAGTTGGAGTAGTTTTTACAGGGTGAAGGAATGAAGGTATTAGTTGAAGTAGTTTTTACAGGGTGAAGGAATGAAGGTATTAGTTGGAGTAGTTTTTACAGGGTAAAGGAATGAAGGTATTAGTTGAAGTAGTTTTTACAGGGTGAAGGATGGTAGATTTGGATTGAAAACGATCATTTATAGCTTTTTGTCCAAAAGGTTTATGGGTAATACTTGAATATTTTCTTTCTTTTAGTAAAATCTTCATAATTTATTAGGAAACTAAGTGTATATATATATGTGTGTGTGTGTGTACTTATATTTCCTTTTTTGTTCCAATAAATTGAAAACAGCGGGAAACTGTCAAACGTTAAAGAAGATGCTCTTTTCTGCTTTCTATTATTCTCAATCAGCATATCAAGTATATCTCTAAATGAAGTTAGTGCAAGAATCATCTGTTCTTGACAACGTCCATTGGTTCTCGCCTTATCCTGCATACTGACAAGCATTTTATTTAAATCACCACTCTCGTACTGTTGAAAGAAAGACAAGAACTACAGACGATGAGAAGTGATTTAGGTAGGCAGTATAGTATGATTTGGAACACTTGGTACCTAAACGTTTCCGAATAAAATTTATGATTTTCTGCGTGCTTCCAAGGAAATTTTGTTCCCTCTAGGGCAAGTAGTTTTTAAAATCAGTTGAAAAAAGAAATTCTCGTAATAACCACCATCCACATGCCAGGGATTTCTTGTACATTTGACAAAAGCTTAACGTCTTTCCACAATAACTGATTTTGAAAATGAACGGTTTGAGCCCTTGCGGAACTTTACAGAATTATAGAGAGACCGTTTCTGAAGTACGCATATATTCTGAAATTATTATTTTTAATTGTTTATCGGATTATTCTAAAGTAAAACAGGTCACGTTACTTAAAAGTAATTGATTTTACAATAATAATGTGCTATACTTGGATAACAGTCTTGCCGTTCACTATTGAAATAACCGTCCTTGTATACACCACGCAAATGGTACAGTAAGCCTACATTCTTGTAAGTATAAGTGAAGCAGGAGAAAAGCAGTGTAACTCATCTAATGGGTGTTGAATTATCATTGCACTTCTCACAAAGTTTAGTATGAATATTTTAAATATTAATTAAAACAAGAATAATTCTTGCTTTCTACATTTCGAGAAAATTATATTAAAACCGGTTCTAGTTATATGAAATTGACGATGAATAAAACACAGAAATGTTGTTTTTCTTCTGTGTGTACTAAAGACGACAAATTATGTAAATGGAACATTCATTCCACAAAGTTCCTCATGATTTTCCAAGAACTAATAAAATGGTGAAAATCAGATAAAGCAAGCCAATTTTAACAGTGTCATTAATTAAAACAGACAAACAAGATTACTTTATGTAATCTTTGATAGGTTGTTTAGGCAGTGTATTCATAATGAATCTAAGTTCAAATGGCAGTTGCTGTCCATTTGGAACTTAGATTCATCAAGATTGCTTTATTTTAGTGGAAGTTTGAACGTAAGACTATAGAATTCGTCAGTTAAAAGTCAGCTAAGCTAAGTAATCATACTCTTTAACTAACTAATCAGTTAAAAGTCAGCTAAGCTAAATAATCATACTATTTAACTAACTAATCAATTAAAAGTCAGCTAAGCTAAGTAATCATACTCTTTAACTAACTAATCAGTTAAAAGTCAGCTAAGCTAAGTAATCATACTATTTAACTATCTAATCAATATGTTCTATACATATTGTGTAATTGATATAATGTTATACGTTCTTATATTCTTAGGATTACTCATGTATTATTTTCCTGTTGAACGTGTGGTTATTTGACCAGCTCAGTGTAAAACGAGATTAACTAGCTGGTTCGCCTGTTTCTCACACCATATCAGTTGTTATTCGTGCATTTTTGTAATATAAATCGTCTGAACCACTACTGTGTCTGTCATATCCCAACTGGCGTGATGAGCCTTGGTATTGAGCGAAAGGTCTCGCCGGTACTGGATATAGTAGGTATAGCGTGGTTGACATGTTGTTATACACTCTTCTCTAGTTTCACCCATAAATTCTTAGAATCACATACCTGTAAAATCTAAACCCATTCCTGATTATACAGGCTAAACCTGCTACTGATACAGTCAACAGTCTAAACCCAGTAATATCACACCGCACAATAATAAGTTGACAAACAACGATTTATAATTATAATGAAGTAATTTCTTTTTATGGGGGGAGCACACTACATATTTCTACAGAACATGGATCTGTCTTATTTAGGTGCCAATGTTCTGTCGAAACATGTAGTATGTCCCCCCCAAAAAAATCACTTCATTCTTATAAACTGTATTTTACCAGCTTATTGTTATATTATTATAATGTGTTTCCTTACTAAAGTATCACACTTTAAAACCTGCATTAGTTAACATACAAGTTAACAGCCTATATCCGCTTATATCTCAACCAACATACAGTTAAAATCATAGCCAGTAGCCTAGATCTAGCATAAACAAACTGGTTTTGCTTTTCTTGACGCCTGCTTTTTTACAGCGATCGACTTGGCGATCCCATTCCTTGATAAGGAGATCACGTAACTGGGAGCTCGTATCGACTGCCTAAATTCCCTTATTTTTGTCTGATGTCTTTGGAGTGTAAATGTGGTGTAACATCCCTGGAATATCGAACAATCATTATAAGCAGGAGAGAATGAAAATATCTCGTACAGACTCTACTTTATGTCATTACGCCTCAAATACGCTAAATAAATGACCAAATTGAAACACCGGATAGCAAGATTAACAATTACAAAATTCTAATCATCTGTATATAGAAATGTTAAGTTTATAATTAAAATAGGACTTAATTACACCTATACAAATAATTGTAATTTGGAGTATTATGTTTAAATATCGGTTTCTAGGTTTTTGTTGTTTACTCAAACAAGAGTAGCACAAATAACATTAATGTTATTGGTGCGAATGTTATCTAGCAAAACGTGGTCATACATAATCCATAAAACTAGTTTATCCCAAACAAAAAAAAGTCCACAAAAACCGCAAAACGAAAAATGTGAAATTTCAAATAGTTTGATCGCATGTTTGTCCGATTAAAGATTTCTTTTTTATCACTGACTAGCACAATGATCTCGTTAGTCTATCCCGTTAAGTGATATTTTGTCTCTGACTAGTACACTGATCTAGTTAGGCTGTCCCGTTAAGTAATAGTTTTGTCTCTGACTAGTATACTGGTCTCGTTTGTCTATCCTGTTAAGTGATATTTTTGTCTTTGACCAGTATACTGATCTCGTTAGTCTGTCCCATTAAGGGATACTTTTGTCTCTGACTAGTATAATGCTCTCGTTAGTCTGTCCCGTAAATTAACATTTTTGTATATGACTAGTATATTAATTTCGTTAACTTTTTCTCACTGTGGGATCGGATTAGCCCTGTAGTAACTTTTGGATTTCGGAGCTTCCGAGCCGAGTTCGAATCCACGCAATACCACAAAATATTCTCTGCACTTTAAACTGAGTGACAGTCAAGTGTTGATCGTGAGTGATAGAGTGATGCTCAATAGGTGACTTTCCTCTTGTCAGTAGTTAAAATTTAGAAACGGCGACAAATAACCTTATTAACTTAGCCGTAACTACAAATTGTCTCACTCTTATATTGATGCCGCTACCTCTCTCTCGTTAAGACCGGAAGTGGCCTACATGTTAGCGCATCGGACTGCTGATCAAAAGATTTGGCGTACGAAATGTGATGCCACTGAAAACGCTCCGCACACATTCACCTATGAGCACGTTATAAAAGTGACAGTTAGTCATGTTGTTTTGTTCTTTGAACAAAACAAGGCCCTTGTAGCAGTGGGTGCTTCAAGCTAGCCACCTGTTCTCTGTCCAGTAGTTCAAAATTAGGGGCCGATATACTTGATCCCTAAGGGTCACAGACTCGGCAGTTTAATCTAGATGCGAATAAAGTGTCGTTCAGATTTTAATTCCAGTTTCTGTATATTGTATATTGATCTCGCTAGTTATGTTTGATATACCGATGTCTTGATCTTCTTCTGATTGGTATAACTGGTCTAATTAGCTCTGTATAACTAATATATGATATACTGATCTCTGTCTAACTAGTATGCTAACCTTTTTAGCTATTTAAGTATATTGATTTCATTAGATCTGTCTATCAATACATATATTTATTTTATATGTATATACTTTTGTTTCCCTATTTATCTATTTACAAATATAAGTAATCAATAAAACTAATTGATAGTTTTAATTAGAAAAAAAATATATAAGTGATATATAATTTGAGTTATTGTATTCAAATAAAAGATACATTTTTATATCCAAAATTCTAGTTTCTTTAATCCATATAATATAGGCAATAAAGCATGCATACCATGATATTCCTAAATCCTGCTAATCTCTCTATATATAAAGACGAAATGTATGTTTGTATACACCGTAACTCCTACAAGCCTATCGGGCCTATCTCAACCAGAATTTGTATGTAAGCACTATCAACTATGGGGGATGTACTAAGGGGATCAAAATTGAGCTTAAACTTATTTTTATTTTGTAAAGCCTGTTGGTAAATTACTCCCAGTCTATTGAGTCAATCTCAAACAGTCTTGGCAGGTTGACGCTTTAGATAATGTTTAATATTCTAAAGGGATTCAAGGACAAAGCATGAAAGTTGCTGGATTGTTTCTCAAACAATCATGTAGGGTGTTCAAGGGTGGGATCACCTCAAAATCTTTATCTGTTGGTAGATGGAAAGCAAACTGCAAATGTTGTTTATGAAAAGCTTTGTTATAATTTTATAATTTTGAGATAAATGTATGTTTGAAATATATGATTGCTGCTAAACTTACATTGTTTTAATTAAGTTAAAACATTCCCCGGCAGTTGATGGATATTTCAGCTTGTATCTAATAACAGAGAATCTATAACTATCGATCAAATACTTATATCAGGTTCCCTTTTCTACCACGTTTAAAATATTAGTTTTCATTTTCCCTATCACGTTGTTTTCACTTTACATTTTTAAAAACTACCCAGTTAGGTTCGGACCAGAAGAACCAATCTTATACGTTTTTATTTCCTTTCGTTAAAACTTTGAATTTTTGCCAGTAACTTATCACGACGTAAAGTGTGATGGTATGTCCTAGTTTCTCCACTAAGAGAAAACAATGAATTCCTGCATTCATAACTTGATGGATATATTTATTACTTGGTTGTCATTCAGATGGTCGTTAAATTATCATTAGACAATACTTAGTTCTTGTTTGCTTGTTTGTAAACTTTCTCTTCAAACATGATAATGGATAAATGATTGATCTCAGTTTGTGCTAATCTTAAATAGTGTTTGTTATTTATAGATCTCTTGTTATCTTATTTCGAATTTAACTTTTTTAATGCACAAACAGTTCAGTTTGTCGACTGTTCCCTGACAAACTGGGTATAAATAGTGTTTGTTATTTATAGATCTCTTGTTATCTTATTTCGAATTTAACTTTTTTAATGCACAAACAGTTCAGTTTGTCGAATGTTCCCTGACAAACTGGGTATAAAAGGGTTGTTTAAGTTATATTAAAACAGTATGGAATATGCAAATGAGCAAGTTACGTGACAACCACAGTTTATATAAAATCGCAGTGAAAGCGATATATAGCAACTACATTTTGACATTGTTTGGCATTTCGTAATAAATGGGATGCCACTTAAAAGTAACTGCTTTTATAAAAGGAATGTAACAATCCTTTATGATGCAAAATATTCCTACAATGAGATCATAAAGATATGTTCAGATCGGGTATTTAGAATTTCCAAGACGAAGATGTACTTTGCACTTAATGGCACTGGAAACAAAGGAATATGAATCAACTTGAGGTACAAGGACCATCCAGAAAGAGACCTGGAATAAGTCGTACCTTAGCCGTGGTAAGCTAAGTGTGGTGTCTTGTAACAAATAAGAATCCACAAGCACAAAGTTCTGTAGCAAAAGCCGTCCACTAATTTCAAGCAACAGTTCGCAACATAATCAAAAAAGGTATTTTCTGGAAAAGCGACAAGTTACGTGTACACAGATTATTTATAGGGGTTTACATGTCGTATATCTCAAGCAGCTTGAGAATGAAACGGATATTCATGCTAATAGAATTGCTTTCTGTGGGATCGGGCTGTTAAAACGAGCGTTGAAAAGCAGTTGTCCTCCTACACTAGATGGATTTTGCAGGGAGGAGTGATGCGTTCTGAGCATGACAGCCTTAATGGAACGTTTTGCAATGGAAACTACGCTTTGGGCTATTGTTAAGATGCACTGTCGTCAGAAGAGTATGACGACAGTGCATCAAAATAGACTCTAACAATGTAGTAAGGTTCCAAAGTTTGTACTGAATTTATCATTACCTAATGTATGTTATTTTTCATATCTTCAGCATTCATAATTTTGACAACACATGTATTATTAACAAGAATATTCCTATAAGTGTCATGTAATTTGTAACAAATATATCAAATATAACAGTACTGCAGTAATGAATCATTAATATTATAATTGTTTTAATATGTCATTATTGATAGCTGAGGGAAGGAGGATCAAACAGATGAAGACCAAGAAGAAAGTATAGCTAAGTGACATGTATACACCGTTTATCACAAGTCAGCAAATCCATACAATTAAAATTCAGCCAGTTATATGAAATGAAAAAAATGAAGGAAGCTAAGATAGGATCTTTTACTTCCACTTTATACCAGGATTAAAATATCACTCACTGGTTATAGCTACGTCGCACTCACATATTTTATAATAGTGGCCATTTTAACGTCTTTTTTAGGCTACTTGATGCTTGGCGATATCGAAGGGATTCGAAGGACAAACATCAAACTGATACCAATTAATTCCTCTTAAAGTGACATCAAATTACTCTCTGCAGGCTTTATTGATCTTTTTATCATCAATATCCGGTTTAAAAAGCTGTAAAGGACTTGATCTTTTTAAAGTTAGATCATTTTCGAGGAATATATCAGCCTTTGTCAGTAAAGAGAGCCCATTTCCAAACAATATGAACCTTCGTTGGTTAACCTTGTCCTAGGCACATAAAAATTCCTAACATAAAATACAATGTCGTCGTTTTAATTCAATTTCCTATAAAGCATACCAAAATAATTACAGTATTTAAATTTGGTTTTAGTACAAACTGTATCGCAAATATCTTAGCTTTCAACAACTAAAAACAAACAATTAATTAAACAGAGATATTTTTAGAATATATATTTTGTTCAAATCGCACATTACGAATTCAAACATAACATTTAAACACTAGGGTGCATGACCGAAGTTCAAGGGATTTGAAAAACAAATATACAGACGATATTTATTTCAAGACATCGTGTCATGGCTAATTAATAGGGGGAATACCCAAAATGTTCTTCAGAACTTAACAACTCGTGTCTATTTATTAAGTATAAAGAACTAGAAGAATTGAGGAAAATGATTCAAAAGTCCATAATAATTTATTGTCTCATTTTTAAGTTAAGACGCTACTTAAATATCACGTAAAGGAAATATTAATGTCAACAACAACGTCCTAAAAATTGAACTTTTTTAACCATTGTTTATACGTCTGAATAAGAAAGAAAAGACCTATGAACAGTTAACGAAGTCGAATATCATCTTACTTAAGAAACAGGCACAATGATTCCTTGCTCACTTTCTTTGTTTCTTTCTCGGATTTGGTTAAGGATTTGTACGTACATTAGCAATTCAAACATAACACTTAAACACGACTGAAATTTGAGGGATTTGAAAAAAAAAATATGCAATTAAGCACAAATCTACACAATGAGTTATCTGTGTTGTGTCCACCACGGTTTGTAGCGATATAAGTCCACAGACTTACCGCTGTGCTACTGAGCGGCAGTGTGTCAGGCTAAAAGGCCGAAACCATTATCTTGTCGTTCACTAAGAACTTTTACATGACTAATTCATCAGGTGGAAAACGCAGTTTTTAATAAATATTTAAAACACTTTAATACCACAAAACATCTTTAATACGGATGTTTCGGAATTTCCTTAAATCTCATCACCAGCACTAAATCCTAAAAAAAAAAGTTAGTTCATAATATTCGAACTACAAAAAAACAACATTAGCTATTGAGCGAGTTTTCTTATTCAATCGGAAGTTTAGTAAGAACAAGTTTCAAACAGTAACAGTACAATGGAATGTACGAAAAAACGTGCAGCATACACGTGTTTAATAAAAACAGTTAAGAGAAACCATTATAAAGAAAGGCTTAAATATAAGTATGAATTTTGTATATTTAAAATAATAAATATTAAATAAAAACACTGAGAATCCGGAATTGATTACATTAATAACAATAGGGAGGAATTCTTATTATTATTTAGTGTTGGGTGGTCATTGAAAATGAAGAGGCTTTTGAAGATAAGCCCCAAATAATTAATGATGAATAGTAGCAAACCTAGCAAAAATATAAAATCGCTTGATTGGATATTTAATTTGGGTTTTGCCCCTGGTGGACCGCAGTTTCATGCTACTTTAAACTATTAAGCTGGAACGTTTGTAGCCATGAGCTTTGAAAGAATTCTGAATAACGAATGGGCTGGAATAAATTATATATACACATGAATTATTCTATAACAATTGTATAGGGTGTGCATCTGTTTTAGAAAAAAAAAACTGGTCACTAAGTAAGACCATCTTTTTAGTTAGAAATGTCGTTATACATATAAAGTAATAACTTTGTAAGAAAACCGTGTCACTAAGTCAGGTTGCTTTGTTTTGTGTGTTTGGTTTATAGAATTATCACACGAGCTGTATCTGCACCTAGTCGTCCCTAAATTTCCAATAATTGGAATATCCTTTTCTGACTAAATAGTGGGATTTGACCACCGTTCTTTTAGGGCACCCACAGCGCCAAATGCAAAGATAATTTATGTGGCATCAGGTCGTGAACAGTCTTATTATATTAATTTTCTTCTAGGCCCGGCCTATCGAGTTATCTTTTTAGTGATAAATATCGTTGTGTGTGTACAGGAATCACTTTTCAATAGACATGTGCAAAATTGTCTATAAGTTACCTTTATTTATATATTTCTTTTAGAGCTTGTAAGCATGGCTGGTGTTATTATTATGTAAATACATTTTGGGCTATATAGTTACAGACTACCATAATTACACGGTCAATCTAAAATACCGTTATCAAAGATGGCATGATTAGTTTTTGCTGTGCAAAGTGTCTTTATATGCGCGTTATGCATGCAGATTTAGTTCACAAGTACATATTGGTTAAAATACATGCTAGTGGTATTAGTATGTGTAAAACTGCTCAAATAGTTCTGGCCCATATGGGACTTGTGTGTCTGAAAACGCTGTCTTTTCATTTCGAAGTTTTTGAAACACTTAAAAAATGCCTCAGGGTTCTGTTGAGCTTTTTCAACGCGATCTTGTTGAGAAACTGAAAAATATAACTTTAAAGCTCACTGAAAGGGTTAAACTGTTCACTCTCAACTTATTCAGACCCTTCTTTGGCCATCTACACTTCCTCGAGCCTCTTGAACTTACTTAGCTTAGCTGACTTTTAATTGATTAGTTAGTTAAATAGTGAATAGAACATATCAATCACACAATGTGTTCTATATCTAGTAGTGACGGAGCTTTTTATCAACTGTTTATAACTATCAAATTTGCGAATTGTTCCATTCCTCGATAAACAGATTACGCAACTAAATGCTCTTATTGAGTGCTCGAAGTCCCTTAATTCTGCCTGCAACGTTTTGAGTGTAAATGTTAGCTTGTCTAATTGTGATCTTTCCTATCAGTCTTTCGACTGTATAAGTATATCTATATTAATATAATAGCACTGTCTGTCATGTAACTACCTCGCAACGTGTGAATGTATCTTCACCAAAATTGGCATGGAGGTTCATTAGTTTCATGGGGATATACATGCAAAGTTGCAATTTCTCATTTTGCGTTTTGCGGTTTTTGTGGACTTTTTTTTTACAATTACTTAAGAGGAAGCAACTTTCATGTCGTAAGATAATCTTTCATTAATTATCATGAAGTTACATAACTTCAGGTAGTATAAATATATATATATTATCAGCTAGTCCAGATTGATCCAGGTTTGGGGCTATGGTATCAATTGGCCATGCAATGGACTGTTATATCAACTAGTATAAAGTGTGAGTTGTGATGTCAGCTAATCCAGTAATAATACTGTATCTATATAAATATAATAGTATTGTTTGTTGTATGTCCATGTAACGTACGTTGCAGGATGTGGATGGTTACAAGGTATCAATCCACACATAACTGTTGTCACTTCCATGGAATACAAGGTATTAATCCACACATAATTGTTGTCACTTCCACGGAATACAAGGTATTAATCCACACATAATTGTTGTCACCTTCCACGGGATACAAGGTATTAATCCACACATAACTGTTGTCACTTCCATGGAATACAAGGTATTAATCCACACATAATTGTTGTCACTTCCACGGAATATAAGGTATTAATCCACACATAATTGTTGTCACTTCCACGGAATACAAGGTATTAATCCACACATAATAGTTGTCACTTCCATGGAATACAAGGTATTAATCCACACATAATTGTTGTCACTTTCACGGAATACAAGGTATTAATCCACACATAATTGTTGTCACTTCCACGGAATATAACAAAAGTTAGAATCTTTTAAAGGTAAATCTATTGAAACATTTGATTCCGGCGACATTTATAAAAGCCTACCCTTAGACGAAATCAGTGAAAAACTTAAGTCTGTAATTAATAAATCATTTTATAACACTGGAAAATTCATTATTTACGTAGGTATAGTAAATGGTATTTTGATAATACTAGCCATAAAAACTGTTACTGTTTTACAACGAATGAATTGTACAAGCCACAATTATTTTACTTAACAAGACATTCGTACGATTCAGTTCCCACATCTGTAAACAGACACAAGGCCTAACGATGGATGGTTAACAGCAGATTTTGTGTGTGTGTGAACTTATAATATATTACAAAACTTCTAAAAAAAGGGTACAATAAAGTTTTACAAATTAACAGAAGAACATTACGGCATAGTAATACCAAGCCTATCAAATATTTTTAATGTAGCTAAACATATCTACCTGAAAGATCTAGACTTCTAAAAAGTTCAATAAATGTAAATGAAACACACTACTTCGATTTAAACATCTGTGTTATTAATCAAGCATTTTCCTTCAAGGTTTACGATAAAACAAAATATTTTTATTTTAAAGTTACAAATGTCCTCTTTCCCGACACAAACATCCCAAAGAAAGTGTGTTATAACGTTTAATTATCGAATCTATTTAGCTTTGCAATAATTTGTTATAATTTGGTAAGTTTTATAGAGACGGCTATAACAGTAACAGTTGAGTAAAAGTTTTTCTATCAACAAGTTATACATGATTATTTTTTAAAACCACAATTTATTTTCAAATAAAATGTATAACAAAGACAATTTTTCCTTGCCTTACATAATATAACACAAACATAAGGATTCCATCTTTTAAAGTGGTCATTTTATCCAACTCTAATATAAGTTGTTACGAATCAATTATTTGCCACAAAAGGATTATCGATTCAGTATAGAACGCAATATTAACATAGTCAGTACATAATATTAATAACTTTCTTCAGCATTAACATACATACCCCAACACAAAACGTAACCTTTCACAATATTATTGAACTTCACCAGAGGCAGTAGTTGCATATGGTGCTTCTCACATCTCCAAATTCGTAGTCATGATCCACTCAATGAAATCCTAGCCCGCTTCATGGATTGTACCATATCCCCCGGTACCGCAGTGACCGGACAGGGCAACACGAGATGGTCTGTGTCTTGTGGGGATTCCTGACATGCTGGGCATATAGGGGATTTCACCAGAGATTATGCTGAACCAATCGTTTGCCACAGTGTGGTCGTTGACTCAACATAAATATATTAATTAAAACAGTCGCTACTGTATAACAATAACTCTTTATCCTGACCATACATATTCCATTACCAGTGTAAGCATTTATTACACACAAAAAAAACTGCATCTGTTATCTCTGATTTTCCTCAAGTTCAATGATAAGTTTTCATAAGTTATCTTTCCGCTTATAACATCAGTTACATTTGGTTTGTTCGCTTCATAAGCCCCCTTTCAAGTCTGGCCGTTGGGCAGACTCACTTTAGTAAAGTCAGCTTAAATATGCTAGTGGATTAAAACAAGTAAAGCTTAATCAGATGCATGAAAAGTCATACAAACACAAGCTGTGCTGTTGCTCTGTGGACATCTAACGTGAACTTGCCACACACTAAATATGACGTAAGTTTGTATGTGTTTATCTAACTTACGATACTAAATGTAATTAATTATTTGTTTTATATACTTAAAGATATTTAATACTGCTTGATTACCCATCCCCTGGATGGAAGTTATGTAAATGCATGATTAATGACAGGTTATCTTAAGACATGAAAAGTTGCTTCTTTTATATGTAATTGTAAAATACACCCATAAGATTGTAAAACCCAAAATGGGAAATTGCAAATTTGCATGTATCTCCCCATGGATCCAACAAAACTTCATGCTAAATTTGGTGAAGATCCATCAACACGGGGCGAAATAGTGGTAAAAAACGTCCATAAATAACACAAAATGCAAAACTGAAAATTTGTATGCATCTCCCCATGGACTCAATAAACCTCCATACCAAAGATTGGTGAATATTCCATCTACATTGATAAAAAAACGCCCATAAAAGCTGCAAAACGCAAAATACAAAACTGAGAAATTGTATATAACCTTACTTGGAACTAATGAACCTCCATACCATCCACATCCTGCAAACGTAGTTACATGGACATACAACAGACAATACTATTACTTACATGGATCTAATGAACCTCCTTCAGTTGTCACTTCCATGGAATACAAGGTATTAATCCACACATAATTGTTGTCACTTTCATGGAATACAAGGTATTAATCCACACATAACAGTTGTCACTTCCATGGAATACAAGGTATTAATCCACACATAACAGTTGTCACTTCCATGGAATACAAGGTATTAATCCACACATAATTGTTGTCACTTTCATGGAATACAAGGTATTAATCCACACATAATTGATGTCACTTCCACGGAATACAAGGTATTAATCCACACATAATTGTTGTCACCTTCCACGGGAATATCCTAATCACGTTCACAGTAGTTCGAACAGACAGAACAAACAATCAACAATAAAATCAGTTTTGTAAAAGCATTACACCTTATTACTTTCTTCACACAATTACTTCATGAGAAATATACTATTACTTTCTTCACACAAATACCACATAAGAAATATACTATTACACTTTATTACTTTCTTCACACAATTACTTCATGAGAAATATAATATTACTTTCTTCACACAAATACCACATAAGAAATATACTATTACACCTTATTACTTTCTTCCCACAAATACTTTATGAGAAATATATTAAAAATCTTTAAAATATTTGTATGAAAAAAATATGTTATAACATCATCAGATAAAGCAGCAGTAACTTATTTTTATTCCCAAAAAAATTCTATATTATTACGTTTTGTACGAAATTCAGTTACCATTTTCAGCATAATTTCTTTTCAGAAGCATTGTCCGTGTATATTAAGAATAACAAACATAAAATCCGATATTTCATTGTGCCAAGAAACGTCGTAATCTTCACCATTGCAACCTACAGGTAATTCTGTTTATGTTAAAACCAATGCAAACAACATTTAATAGGATTTTCAGTCGATAAAAATATTAACAATCACCTTATGAATACAGATTCCTAGCTGGAGCCACTAATAAATATTGGTCCATTTTAGAAGGTAAAGATCTGAAGTATATACTTGAGAAGATATTTTAACATTATAAAAGAAAAGAGAGGTATTAATCCACACATAACAGTTGTCACTTCCATGGAATACAAGGTATTAATCCACACATAACAGTTGTCACTTCCATGGAATACAAGGTATTAATCCACACATAAACTATCTAGGATCTACTATTTCAGCAACCTGTAACATTGAATTTCCACCAATAAGTTACACCTTACAACAACTCACCGGAAACATAACTGTAAATACAACAGGGTTTTATATAACTTTAATAATGACGAACGGAATAACATTCTTTCCTCTGGTTGTAGTTGTCTTAGTTCTTCTTACATTTACACACTAACCCAGCATATCATCAATGGAAATTTTAACACTGTTCAAATTGAATTACATTTATACACACATTCAACATGTTATCACTGAAAACATTGTTTAAATTGAAGATCTGTGACTTTTGACGAGAAAGGGGAGAAATTTGACGAGAAATTTCATGAATGTGGGAAAATTAACTGGAAACGTACTGAAAATGTTTTTATGAAATCATTTAAACGTCCAATATCAAAATGAAGTAAAAAATAAACTATAAAGTTCTTGTTATATGCTTTTCAATAAATGGAACAAAGATCTATTTGTTGAGTTTCAATTGAAATTGGTTTGAATAAACTTGATATTTGTGACCGCATGACCTCGTAATGCAACATTAAGCGGAAAACTTTTGTTTGATATAACAGAAGTAATTCCTCTGACAAACGCAACGGTGTGTGAGCTGTGATATCAGCGGGTTTAGAATGTGAGCTGTGATATCATGGGTTTATAGTGTGAACTGTGATATCAGTGGGCTCAAAA
>NW_013669831.1:66181-79732 GCF_000517525.1 Limulus polyphemus
TTTATACATAAACGTAAAGAAGGCTAATTCTACATTTTTTTAATCCATCTTTCTCTCATTTAATCACATGTTAAGCATACTTGAATATTGAACACTAGTTAAAAAACTTTGAGAAGTAAACCAAAGACGTTTGGGTTTAACCAAGTGAGTTCGCTTTTTTATTTTAGAAATTCAAAAACAACCGCCAATAAAGTGTGCATATGAAGTGAGAAAACATTCTTATTTGGAAGGTGTAATTGACACAATAATCTCTTGTATCAATAAACGTAAAAAAAATATAGCATGCTCGCAAATTAAGAGCTTTAAACACTTTAAGTATGCGTTTAACATTGCTACACGCTCCTGATGCCTTTCACTTGACTTGACTGCCAGTGAAGAACGTTAGCTCGCTCCTCAGTGAATGAAACAAGGAACGCTTCCCATGGACAAACTTCCCTTATTTTCTACATTTGCGATGAGCATCATTCACTAATTTGTTTCTCTTGAATGAGCTGTCAATGGTGGCGTACGTTATCCACCTTTCTGAAGGTGTAAACCCACTCTTTCTGCCTTTAATTCAATACTGACTTCAATTGTACAAGCAATAACCTCTGCAATGTAAACCCAAAGTGCCACATTATGTCTTTCTATACTCGAGTGACACTTGGTTAATCAAATACTGAGTGGCTAAAAGCATCTTCTAAACTGGTGAATTAGATAACGGCTTACTGTAGATGAATGTTAATAAATATCTAGATAATTATTCTAAATGCTAGATAGAAAAGGACCAATTAGAAAGTTAGTTCTTGAAGAAGAACAATACTTACGTAGAGCTGTATTACACTAGCTAAATTTTGTTTATACGGTTTTTAACACTTTCCTAGGAATAAACCTAAGACTCTTAGACGTTTATTGTTTATACGGTTTTTAACACTTTCCTAGGAATAAACCTAAGACTCTTAGACATTTATTGGGTAAATTTAATGTTTATTCAAGTTTGATTGAGACTGCAACCCGGGTTATTGTTACTGAAAGAAACATAAGTTAATAATGAAATTAATGAAGCCACATCTAATCAGCCTTAATGTGGGATTCAATCGTCTGGTGTAGCTGAGTTAGATTTTATTTTGGGTTGATATGCCTATTTTTGGGATATTAAAGAACAGAAAAATCAACAATAAAGGCAAAAATTAATGACATATTTTATTTTTATAAGACTTCTCTCTCTTATATCTTCTTCTCTATAATATAGATGGTATACACCATGAAAGTAACAAATATGTTAAATAGAATAATTCATAAAACAGAATGTTAAGAACGTTAGATGGAGCTTTTTATTACGACGATGAGCGCACATGCAAGTTTACTTTTTTTTATGAATTGTTTGTTTGTTTTTAAAGACAATGCTTCAGAATGGGTTATATATGCTCAGCAAATCGCGGGTATGGAAACACTATTTTCAGCGTATTAAGCCCAAGATCTAACACTGAGGTATTGGAGAGCTTTTTAGTGTTAAATTGAATATTTTGAAGTTTGAAATATTTTTCTGGATTAACAGCAATTACTGATTAATAAGATATCATTTTACTTCGATAATTTAAGGATTATTGTGTATTTTTAGAGAAATGAAGGTACAGATATTAAATTTAATAAATTATGTATTTGAAATCACGTAATACAATGATCGTAAGTCATAATATAATATAATTAATCGATAATCAGTTATGACAGTGCATTTATAAATGGGGCTCGGCATTGCCAGGTGGTTAGGGCACTCGACTCGCACCCTGCGGGTCGCGGGTTTGAATCCCCGTCACACCAAACATGCTCGCCCTTTCAGCCGTGGGGGCGATATAATGTGACGGTCAATCCCACTATTCGTTGGTAAAAGAGTAACCCAAGAGTTGGCGGTGGGTGGTTATGACTAGCTGCCTTCCCTCTAGTCTTACACTGCTAAATTAGGGACGGCTAGCGCAGATAGCTCTCGTGTAGCTTTGCGCGAAATTCAAAACAAACAAACAAATTTGTAAATGTGGTATTTGGTCGGAAAAACCTCAAAATAATTTATACTTTCAGGAAAGTATGGAAATAAGTAAGAACAAAACACATTATGTCCTCATTACTACTTAACTTTCTTAATGTTAAAAATTTCTCCTTACTTATATAAGTAATTTGTTTTTGATAATTATAATCATTGAAACATGTTAGATTAATGTTAGACTAATGCCACTAATTTGAATTCTTATATTTTCAAATGATTCATTGCTTTCCTTCAATATAGTTTGTTTGAACAATTGCTCATGATTTGATAAATAATCTTCACGTTTAAGATATTTTAGTGAAATAACAAATTTTAAACTGCTAGCTAAAATATTTTTTTTATATAAATTAAATCACAATTACAAAAAGTTAAGATTACCTTATTTTGATTATTATGAAAGTTTCTTTGTTATATTTTCTTTATTTATTTATATTTTCAAAATGATTAACCACCTGCTGGCTCAGCGGTAAGTTTGATCGTTTACAATGATAAAAACGGATTTCGATACCCGTGGTGGGCATAGAAAAGATAGCCCATTGTGTAGATTTATGTTTAAGTAGAAACAAACAAACAAAAAGCTAAATCATTATTTATACATTTTATTATTATGTATAGTTATCCAAATAAATAGATGATTATAATCTATTTGATTTTCCAACAGCGAATTGTCATCTAAATATTTTACCTATTTCAATTTTTGTATCATTTCAAAATTCAATATTTTTCTTACATTATGTCAAAGGTACTTTAAAATTAAGGAATGTGGATGTTATATTATCTCTTATACATTGCTCCAAAAATCTAGATCCAGGTAATTTTTGTAATATTTAAGATAGACAAAGTAGAACTATCATGTATCTTGACAATTACGGTATCATTTGACTTGTTTATAGAAATCTAAGATTTATAATGCATTTTAATATAAAAACACATAATCCACCTTCTTTTTCTATTATAATAAACGACACAAGAGCCGCTTAATACAAAATTATAGCTAATTTAGAAATTACAATTTTGAGTAGTAGTAAGAGACTCCAAATGATCGGTTCTCATTCTACCATTAACCGCCCCTGCATGACTAGAAGATTAGGGTACTCGACTCGCAATCTGAGGGTCGTAAGCTCGAATCCCCGTCCCACCAAACATGCTCGTCATTTCAGCCGTGGAAGCGTTATAAAGTCACTATCAATTCCACTACTCGTTAGTAAAAGAGTAGCCCAAGAGTTGGCGGTGGATGGTGATGACTAGCTGCCTTCCCTCTCGTTTCTCACTGCTAAATTAAGGACGGCTAGCGCAGATAGCCCCCGTGTAGCTTTGAACAAAATTGAAACCAAATCAGTTAACAAAAATTATCCTATTAGGATAAAAAAAACTTACTATTTTCTCGTAATTATTCTACTTTCTACCACTATTGGGAAATACATCACTACAAGTGCATGTGTTTAATCCTCCAGCATGTTCTGTTAAGTTACGTAGGTGAAGTTAACGTGGTAGTATGAATCGATTGTTAAAATAGCTGACATTACTCTGATTTGGCTAATATAGATGACGATAACCTGATATTGATCACTAGATTAGGTGAAATTAATCTGATATAGATTATTAGATTAAATGAAACTTATCTGGTATGGATTACACAGGCCTACGATAGTTTTATTGTCTTGAACTTTTTACATGTTCTATTTTTCTCTATCACGTACAGAGTTTTCACAAAACGTCATATATACTTTTACATAAGCGAATCATTTACATTGAAATTCGGTCATATTTTGTTATGCTTAAAATGTTGACAACCACTGGCTATAGATTTCTCTAGATCAACCGCGACATGATAGTTCTAGAACCCAAACGTAACAAACATAATAAAAAAAAATGTTCATTGTGGTAACCGAAATAATAATTTAATCTAAGTAAGAGTTTTTTTTCCTTCCCAATTAGTAAAAATTCCTTACTTCATATAAAAAAATTAATATTAGTTTCGAAATCTGCGTAGCTGAATTATGGAAAATCCATTATTAAAAATAAAACAACTTTTATGAAGTTTAAATTCGCAGGCCTGTGCTATTAGATTAGGTGACATTACTCTGATACGCATTATTAGGTTATATATATGTGCTGATACGGATCACTATATTAGGTAGCAATAATCTGGTAAATATTATAAGATCAGATGAAACTTGTCTAGTATGGATTATTAGATATGTTTTACTAGCTTATATAGATGGCTTTAATCTGAGATTCTGCTATTTCTTAACTTTACACAATTTTTTAATTAACTGGATGAATACAACCCTTGCTCTTTTTTGTAAATATGATTATATGGCTGAATATAACTTGTTGCGAATTGTTCTTGAATCGCGACATACGCTCTATAACATCACTCGCATACACACTCGTATGTACGTATCAATGGTGTAGAACATTGTACTGTATCTACATCGGCACTCTTATGTACGTATCAATGGTGTAGAACATTGTATTGTATCTACATCGGCACTCTTTACAATACAATGTTCTACACCATTGATACGTACATACGAGTGCCGATGTAGATACAATACAATGTTCTACACCATTGATACGTACATTCTACATCGGGGACTTCTAAGTAATTTCGGTAAGTGCTAGAAATGAAATGGTTGTAATATGTGTAAGGTGTGTTAGAGAAAAACCATCCTACTTTCCGCCTTCTCTCTGTGCGTATAGTATAGTAAGAAATGATATATTAATATAATTTATGCCTTTACTTTGATTCGTCGTTTTTGTCACTCTCATATATTTTGTTTGGTTGTTTTTGTCAGTTGAATACGTTGTTTAGATGTTTTTGTCGGTCGAACACTTTGTTTGGCTGTTTTTGTCAGTCGAATACGCTCTTTGGCTGTTTTTGTCAGTCTAAACTGAACATATAAGACATTAAAAAATTCAACAAATTCCCGAAGAGTTTTACTGAAGTTCTTACTTGAATGCTTTCATAGATTTCCGTATAAGAACATAACTGTAAAGGTTCGTGATTATGCAAGTAAATGAAAGCTTTTTTCGATAACACGTAAAAGCTTTTGCAAACGAACAAACAGATTGGTATAAGTAAGCTCAACGTTCATAGTTCAGCCTGTTAACTTTCCTTTACTGCGCACACCGCGGAGGGATACTTCTACAAGCATCATAATAAACAATATAATGAATGGTGTTATTGAAGTTCTGTTTCATTCACCTTTACCCATATGTATTTATATAACATTAGAAATAGTCCTAGAAACGGTGAAGGAAAAACAAATATAATAGGCTGATAGTTATAACCATGGTAACCAAACAACTTAGTTGAACTGTGGGAATTAATAATGGACAGTTAAAACAATATTCCATAATCGTACATTGATAAATCGTATGCTATCTTGAAAACAAAAACAAAAAGCTTCCATACAAAATACCAGTTTTGTACCTTTAATACATTCAGCATCCCACTGTTTGTGTCCCTGTATGTATATCACTTGTGTGTTTGCATAATTTTTTCAACTGCTATACTCACCCCCCCCCCCGCCCATCAGTGGTTCAACAGTAAACTTATGGGCTTATATAGAGGCATTCTTCATACCCTTCGCTACGTTCATTTTATGAAGTATTATGTATTATCATACAGGCTCAAAGGTAAAGCATAATATTATATGTATAATCATCCTCGCAGATCAACACCAGTCCAATATAGCTGTATTATCGTTTTACATATTTAACGTGATATTATTTTATTTCAAACAAGACTATAGTGGTTGAGTGTGTATCATGTCGTAACACTCTATGTCGCCACACCCGGCCATGCTCTATCCCATCACTACCCTTGACATTAACCCTACAATGTAGTTTTCATTGAAAAAGGGTCCGTTTAGCGTACGAAGATGGTTTTCAGCACGCTTTTTAATAGTCCAATCGTACAGAAATTCATAAGCACTGCATCCCACTACTTGAACGGTATGGCTTCGTATGGAATAGCACGAATACCCTTTCCATTTTTCAGCTGTTTGAAGCATGCGACGATTAAACAGATATGTCGTGGAAGCAACTTGTGCTACCGTGACTTGTGTAGCTTTTCCAGAAGGAGATCCTTTTTGATTATGTCGCGCATTGTTGTTGTATCACGTGTACGGTTTTTATCATCGATATTTATGCTTTTGGATTCTCACCTGTTACATGACGCCGCACTTTTTTATTTATCACGACAGGAGAACTACTTATTGCAGGTCAATTTATAGATGGTTCTGGTACCCTAAGTTGATCCATATTCCTTTGTTTTCCAATATCATTACGTACAAGGGATAACCCCATGTTGGAAATTATAAATCCTCATCTAAGCACATCTTTATAATCGGAGTGTATAAATATTTTGCGTCGGAAAGGGCTATTACATAACCTTCTCCAAATCGATCAGATTTCGGTAGCATCCAAGTGAAATATAAAATGTAGTTCCGATACATGTTATGTACGGAACTTTATATCAGCTGTGGTTGTCATAATTTGCCTTTCTGTTTTGCATATTGTGACGGATTTATTATTGTATATTGATTGTAATATAGATGTTTGTTTAAATTAAATTTATATTTAGAAATGTACATCATTTCTACCGTTAAATATGTATTGCGAAACTCCCACCTATTCTCTAAAGTTGTAAAAGATTCTCGAGTTTAAGAATCAACAATATATGTATGTAAGTTAACGCTAGTATTAGCGTCAGTATTGTTACATAAATTGAAATTTCGAGAAACTCTCCACACGCATATAAATATAACCAACGCGACGCGCCAAAAAACGGTATCTATTATTGGTTTGCTATATTTGGTGTGCTATAAAGTTCGGAGGCTATAACCGTGATTTTTATAACGCTTATTAATCGGCAAAATTAAGGTATTTGACCAAGAACCTTTATAAATTTCGAACATTACAAACCATTTAACTTCAGTGGATTCACAATCGGACATTAGTACTTTTACGAAAACATTACCCAATTTCATTGGTGGGAAAAAAAATCGGCGTGTGATCAATGAAGACCACGGAACTAGCTAGCTCTCTATGAAGGGAATTGTACCTCCGTCAACTCAAAATTAACTCGCTCATCGTGAACTCTCGATAAGATATCAAGAAATTTCCAGATTAGAAAGAAGACTTTATAATGCTTGTAAGTTTGTAAAACTTTTGTATATAAATTATTGTTTGTTATAACTATTTGTAATAGCTGTTATTGTAAATTATATTGTTATATATTGTATATTAAAGTATATTTGTATTAAAAAGAAAACCATGTGTTTCAAATATCATAAATTAGATACATATCGGCATTTATTTAACTATTAAATCTAAATTACAATCTAACTCAGTTTTAGCCTTTTCGAAATTGTAATACGTAACAATATTTAAAATCGTTTTTATAAAGCGTACTCAACCCTCTGTACATACATCCTATTACTATGATAATAACAACACCCTAAGGAATGTGAAATCGCTTTAAGTATTAGTTAAACAATAAAACTAAGGATTCGAGAGGAAGATTGTTTCAGTGGTTTCGATCTAGGTGTTCAGTATTTATAGGTTACTCAAATAGAAAGTCTCCTTTGAACAATAACGAAAGTTATTGTAGTTTGGTAAATATAAATAATTATCAGTCTCTATAATTCTATCCGATTGCACTTTATACATTTTTAAGTGTAAATGTTGATCTGATATGAACAGTGCTCTATACGTTTTTAGGTCTAGGCGTTGAGCCTATGTGGTGTGTATTGATAGCTTTCTATAATGTTTGGGTGTGGTTTGATCTAATGTTATGTGTATTGATACCGCTCTACAAATTTTTAGGATGTGTGTTGATCTCATAGGAGTGCGTGTTAATAGTGTTCTATACTTTGTACAGACTTAAAAGTTGATTTGATGGGATGTGTACTAGTGTTCTATACATTTTCAGGTGTAGGTGTCGATCTGATACGATGCGTATTAATATCGTTCTATACATTTTTAGGTGTAGATGTTGATCTGATATGATGGGTATTAATAGCGTTCTATACATTTTTAGGTGTAGGTGGCGATCTGATATGATGCGTATTAATAGTGTTCTGTACATTTTAGATGTAGGTGGCGATCTGATATGATGCGTATTAATAGTGTTCTGTACATTTTAGATGTAGGTGGCGATCTGATATGATGCGTATTAATAGTGTTCTGTACATTTTAGATGTAGGTGGCGATCTGATATGATGCGTATTAATAGTGTTCTGTACATTTTAGAGGTAGATGCTGATTTGATGTAGTTTGTATTAATAACACTTTATACGTTTATAGGTGCAGGTGTTGATCTGATGGATTGTGTAGTAATAGCGCTATATATGTGTTTAGGTGTGGGTGTTGATCTTATCTGGTGTCTATTAATTTGCTTCAAAACTAATAAAGGAAAGAAACAAGTCAGTAGATCTGGAGTTCTTCCATGCTAAAGTCACGAAGGGTTGATGACGTTATTAATAGGTAGACCTGGAGTTCTTCCATGCTAAAGTCGCGAAGGGTTGATGACGTTATTAATAGTAGACCTGGAGTTCTTCCATGCTAAAGTCGCGAAGGGTTGATGGCGTTATTAATAATACTGGTAGAGCTAGATACGGATGTTTTTTAAGTACAGTTTTACTTGTGGCTTGATTAAACTGTCATACTCACTTAAGCCTCTTATTTAACACAGATTGTAATTACAACAGTCTGTATCTAAGTTACAGTTTCGGAAAATTCACAGCATCGAAAAGTAATCTTCATTTGGTGTAACGTATAAAAACTGATGTTGTTCACGTCCGGAAATCCACATGTTTTTGTTCTTCGTTTGGTTTGGTTTTTCTGTGATGTTGTTCCTGTTCTTGAGGGACAAATTGCAATGACTACAATTTTCTCGTCTTATACGTACTTTCTGTTATTACCTTCTGAAGTGTGTTTAAACAATTAAAATTATTTTGTAAAGAGTATGAAATAAAATATTATGTTAAGAATCGTAAAAATATGTGATTTTCTATTCTGTAGTGAAATATAAGTATTACAATGCTGAATGACGTAGTCTAGCAACCATCTTTTCAACCAAAGCCTTCAAATGATATCTTGAAGTTATTAAGGTACTCTGTAAACCAAAAGTGACCTAATTTTGCTACAAAGGCATATAAGTCTGGCATCACATCTTTAAATGATGTACTCTGTAAACCAAAAGTGACCTAATTTTGCTACGAAGGCATATAAGTCTGGCATCACATCTCGAAATGATATACTCTATAATTTAAAGTGACATCTCTTCAAGAAAGGCACCACGAGAATCTGTTACAAGAAGAGATCTAATCTATTTAATCACTTGAAATATTTTAAATCAGAAGAAGGAGTATTATTACGTAAACAATAAAACTAGTCTTTATGAAGGAGTAACACAAATCACTTCAATATTATAGCAGCATATCCTATATCTAAGAAATTCATAGCAAATCAAGAACGTTAGATCTTAATACTTTCACCGCCATAGGCACATATATGAGACAGGTTCTATAAACTTTTTTAATAATTATTTGTTTTTATAAACATTAACTACATATGGAATTTGAAAACCACGTTTTTAAACAAATAAAGACAGAATATCTTATAACGAACATGAACTACGTATGGAATTTGAAAACCAAGTTTTTAAACAAATAAAGACAAAATATCTTATAACGAACATGATCTACGTATGGAATTTGAAAACCAAGTTTTTAAACAAATAAAGACAAAATATCTTATAACGAACATGATCTACGTATGGAATTTGAAAACCAAGTTTTTAAACAAATAAAGACAGAATATCTTATAACGAAGCTGAATTCTCACGTGTAACAATCACTTTGAAGTTCTTGTCACTTATCGTGAATAGTTTACATGCTATTATCACGAGTGTTTTAAAGTAAAAATTCCAGGTTTTGTTGTTAATATCTTTGAGCGTTGTTAAAAATATCAAGAAAGATTTACGAAATAACTAGTTTTAAGTGAAAAGAGATGTTATAGTTTCTCCATTGTTTTTGTTTTCATTAAGTAATTAAGTAACAGTTCTCATATTAATCATTTCGTTGGTCGTTTGAGCTTCCCTCAACAACTTAACTAAATATTATCGTTGTATAATAGCCATGTTTACAAAGTAGTTTTGAAACTATTTCGGTTTATAATCTACTCTTAGTGATCAAAATGCATAATCATGTGAATTCAACTGTGCAACTATATCATCAAAGCTGAAATACTTTGAAATAACCATAAAACAATGTGCACAAAAATTGCACAACAAAACACGAACTTCAACATTACGCGTGTGTAATTTATTTGTGAAAAACTGGAAAATAATATACAGTTTGCAACTACTGCTATTAAACAAAGAAATTGACCTTTCTGTACTGCCATTACGTGATATGTATTTTTAACACGAAGGAAACACGAGGGATATCGTTGTTAATATATTATCCATTATATCGTTTCCTCTGTCATACTGAATTGTAAAATAAAGTTCCCTCACAGGGGCGGATCTATTGTTTCATACGAGAGTTTCCATTAATAACCTGCATCTAGTATTTGAAGCTAATTTAAACTGTGCAACTATATCATCAAAGCTGAAATACTTTGAAATAACCATAAAACAATGTGCACAAAAATTGCATGTTTGAAGCTAATTTAAACTGTTTGTTCAATCCCTTAATCTTATACTTTTATGAAATCTTCATTAAACACTGTATGAAAAACATGAACTTGCTTCACTTAAAGCCGAAGGTGCTGATACGAGGAGCCGTTTTTCATTTTATTTACGAGAACACTTGAACAATCGAAATATCTGCTATTATACAACTTCTCCCCCCCCCTCCTAAATACAAAACAAGAAAAATTATGACTTATTTTCGTATGTTATTCAAACTTTTTCCATTTATTTCACAAAAGTACTCATTATTGTGTTAATTATTAGCTGATTATAAATTTCAGTTGTTTCTGAGGGCATTTTCCGTAGAGAAAAATATATCTAAGTCAAATTATTACTTAATTAAATAAGTGCTAAAAGAAGTTATATTCAAGTCCAAAAAAACTGACAAGATCAACATGATTTACTTTTTGTTTTTGTACGGTCTAGTAAAACAAAACAGGTTTTAACCCTTTTAACTAGTTTATTTTTAAAAGTCATAAGATATAGAAAAATCCATATAAAAAGTAGTAGTATTTTAATTTTCCACGATCATCAAATATCAGTAAATAAATTCACAATATCTGTTGTCCTAACTTGAAATAAATTACCTCCGTATGCCTATTGTATCGAGTTTTGTTTGAAATAAATTGTAGTGATGTAGGTTACAATGGTAGTAAATATTATAATTATGCTTATCTACGATGTAAAATCGAACAATGATTATTATTAAAATGTAAATATAAGTAAGTTATTGTGTAGAGATTGAAAGCAGGTAAAAATACCTGTTTATTTAGAGTCGTACAACATGTAAGTAAAAAGGTTTATCTTGTGCTTATCTAGTATATAATAACAGGCAAGTATATACTGTAGGTAACAATTAGATAATCGTACCTATGTGAAGGGAGATCGAACATAAATCATAATTGCTGTAGACCAATTGATTTAACTTTATTTATTTCAAGTTTTATAGAACGCATCTGGTAAGTCGTTCTCTGGAAATTCTTGACATAAACAACGTATATCTGATTATTTTGTTAACCTACGTTTTCACATGACCAGATCGCGATTTGATTAAAACTTTCACTACTGGCCGAAGATGAACATTTGTACAAACATACCTATGACAATATTCCTTTAAGACACTTACAGATGTTACTATTGCCATGAAATACCATTCATTTAAATTAGGATATGATACGTGTACTAATATTACCGTTGCCTTAAAATATCATTCATTCAGATTAGTATTTGACAGCGTACTAGTGTTACCGTTACCATTCACTTAAATTAGGATCTGATACGTGTACTGGTATTACCATTGCCTTAAAATACCATTCATTCAGATTAGGATTTGACAGTGTGCTAATGTTACCTTTGTCTTAAAGTACCATTCATTCAGATTAGGATTTGACAGTGTGCTAATGTTACCTTTGTCTTAAAGTACCATTCATTCAGATTAGGATTTGACAGTGTGCTAATGTTACCTTTGTCTTAAAGTACCATTCATTCAGATTAGGATTTGAGAGTGTAGTAGTGTTATCGTTGCCATGGCATAAAGTACCATTCATTCAAATTAGGATTCGATACCTATAATAGTGTCATTGATATTAAGTAAATTGACAACACCACATTAAAAATGCCGATTTCCATTTGACACAATGTCTCCAAAATGTATTTCGCTCAGGCGCACCACTATCATAATTTACATACAACACACGGTTTGCTATCACCTACACAGTCACCATCTTAAACATGAGCACTCCTATCATCTGTAAAATGTAACTTTATAACCTGTACCTATATTCTGGCCAGGCTGCATGTCACTGGGAAATAATACTGGTAACCGTGTGGAGTTATGAAACTTGAAAAATAATTAAAATGCATGCTGGGAAAATGCAATCAGAAAGTAAAGGTCATACATGTAACACATTTACTGATTTATTTAAATTTCAGTGTTTTTGTTTCGTGTTTTTTTTTATGTATTTGGTTTTGCATACATTATATACCTTAAGTTTCAATTCTGAATCGAATGAACAAATTTACTGTTGAACTGGTCTGATTAGGCCTCAGCACTCTTGTTAATAAAACACTTGTTAAATAAATCTCTGCTTATCTAATACAATTGTTAAAGCATGTAGTAACTTGACTTGTTAGACGCCCATTGATAAACAGACTCTTGAACCCAGATCTCACGCACCAAAAACCAAACTAAAATAAAGTTAAAGGAAAGTGAGCTGGCATACGTACATTTGATGTTTTCAGTGGGATTATTTTATATTTAATTCGATAAAATATATCCTACGCTTGAAAATAAGTTTAAATGATATGAATCAGTTTTAGTTTGGTTTTTAATCGGCTGAATACTGCAGTTCAAGATATTTCAGCTGTCATAAGTCCAACACGATCGATGATTGATAGTATTATCCAACTGAGCTTTATATTTCTGATAATTTTAGGAAACGGTAAAACAATATGAACATTGTTAAATATATCTTGAGTAGAACATTCCAGAAAGAACTGGAAAGCGAAAAGTTAAATAAATAACACGTTATTTCTTGAACACTTGACATCGTTTTCATCCTGCTTATTATGTTATCGCTAAGTCAGTTAGTACTTCGTAAGACATACAAATTAGGTAATAGTTGGAGCGAAGTTTCCAATGCAAAAGGCTCCGTTGTAAAGTTGGCATGTCCAAAACATAACGCAGTCCTCCCTACACGCTTTCCATACACTATCTGATGTAGGAAGACGTTTCAACAGTCTGATCGTACAGAAATTCATAGGCACTGCGACCGACGACTTGAACGATATGTCTTCGCATGAGATAACACGAATACCCGTT
>NW_013669831.1:80333-88029 GCF_000517525.1 Limulus polyphemus
GCATGAGATAACACGAATACCCGTTTCATTCTCCACATGCCTGAGGTTTGAGACGGTTGAACGAATATATATGTCGTAAAAGAAACCTGTGTCGCTTTTCGCTCTTTATTGGACACGTAGGCTTCGCCACTGACATTTGTGTTTGTGGATTCTCCCTGTTACAAGACGCCACACATTGTTTACTACATCTGGGGTATGACTTATTGCAGATCTCTATCTGGATAGTCCTGGTCACCCAAGTTGATCCATACTCTCCTTTGTTTTCCAATGCTATTCAGTTCTCGTCTTGGAAATTATAATATCTCGATCTGAACACACCTTCATGATCTCAGTGTATGACTATTTTGCGTCGGAATGGGCTGCTAAATACCCTTCTCAAAAGCAATCAGATTTCGATGACATCACGTTTCCTATGAAACGTCAAACAATACAAAAAAATGTAGTTCTGTCACCGCACTATATATCGGCTGTGGTTGCAATGTGAGTACACTCAAAATAAGTTTAAAATAACGAACTAATCTCTCTACATATCAAACACTTACATAATGTGTTTCAATTTCAATAACAAATCTAGTCACTTATGAAAAAACAGGTTTTATTAGAAAATTCAAGAATACGTTTAGCGGTACAAATTAGTCATTAGTATTTCAATTGAAACTTTATTTTGTTATTTGATTTCATTACTAGTGCCCAGCTCTAACTTTCTATTATTTTCTTTGTGTCATTAGTAACGCCCAACAGAAACTTTATTTTGTTTATTGATGTCATTAGTATGGGTGCATTTATTTTCATTTTGTTGGTGTCATTAATAATGCCCAATGGCAACTTTATTTTGTTTGTTGTTGTCATTAGTAGTGGTCAATCGCAACTTTATTGTTTTGTTTGTGTCATTAGTATTGTTCTATTGAAACTTTATCTTGTTTGTTGGTGTCATTAATAATGCACAGTTGAAACTTTATTTTGTTTCGTTGGTGTCATTAATAATGCCTAGTTCAAACTTTATTTTGTTTGTTGGTGTCATTAGTAATACCCAGTTGAAACTTTATTTTGTTTGTTGGTGTCATTTGTAATGCCCAGTTCAAACTTTATTTTCCTTATTGATCTCATCAGTAGTGCCCAGACGAAACTTTATGTTGTTTGTTCATGACATTAGTAGGGTTCAATTGCAACTTTATTTTGTTTGTTGACGTCATTAGTAATGCCCAGTTGAAACTTTATTTTGTTTCTTGATGTCATTAATAGTGCCCAGATGAAACTACATTTTCTTTGTTGACGTCATTACTACTGTTCAAATGAAACTTTATTTTGTCTCTTGATATCATTAGTAGTGTCCAATTACAACTTTATTTTCTTTATTCATGTCATTTGTTGTGTCCAGCTGAAACTTTATTTTGTTTGTTGATGTCATTAGTAATACCCAATTCAAACTTTATTTTGTTTGTTTGTGTCATTTGTAATACTCAGTTGAAACGTATTTTGTTTGTCTGTCCCATTACTAATGCCCAGTCGAAACTTTATTTTGTTTGTTGGTGTCACTAGTAATGCCCAGTTGACACTTTATTTTGTTTGTTAATAACATTAATAGTTCCAAGTTGAAACTTTATTTTGTTTTCTAATGTCATTATTACTGTTCAATTGAAACTTTATTTAGTTTTCTTGGTGTCTTTAGTAGTGTCTAGTTGAAACTTTATTTTGTTTCTTGATGTCATTAGTAATGCCCAGTTGAAACTTATTTTCTTTGTAGATATCATTAATAGTGCCAAGTTGAAACTTCATTTTGTTTACTAATGTCATTATTACTGTTCAATTGAAACTTTATTTTGTTTTTGATGTCATTAGTAGTGACTAGTTCTAACTTGATTTTGTTTGTTCGTGTCATTAGTGGTGCTTAGTTGAAACTTTATTTTGTTTTCGATATCATTTGCAATCCCAATCTGAAACTTTATTTTGTTTGTTTGATATCATTAGTAATGCCCAATTCCAACTTTATTGTTTTATTGATGTCATTAGTGGTGCCTATTTGAAACTTTATTTTGCTTGTTGATGTCCTTAGTAATACCCAATTGAAACTTTATGGTGTTTTTTGATGTCAATAGTAATACTCAGTTGAAACGTTATTTTGTTTCTTTGTGCCATTTGTAATACCCAGTTGAAATTTTATTTTGTTTGTCGGTGTCATTTTGGTTTGTTTTTTTTGCATTTGTAATACCCAGTTGAATCTTTATTCTGTTTGTTGGTGTTATTTGTAAAGACCAGTTGATACTTAATTTTGTTTGTTGGTGTCATTTGTAATGCTCAGTTGAAACTTTTTTTTTTGGTTGTTGATGTCATTAGTAGTGCCCAGTTGAAATTTTATTTGTTTGTTGATGTCATTAGTAATGCCGAGATAAAACTTTTTTGTGTTTGTTGGAGTCATTTGTAGTGTTTAGTTAAAACTTTATTTTGTTTTTGATGTCATTAGTAGTGCCCAGTTGCAACTTTATTTTTTTGTTAATGGTGTTATTTGTCATGTCCTGTTGAAACTTCATTTTGTTTTTTTATTCATTATCAATGCCCAGTTGAAACTTATTTTGGCTGTTGGTGTCATTTGTAATGTCCAATTGAAACTTTATTTTGCTTGTTGATGTCATTAGTAGTGGCTATTTCAAACTTGATTTTGTTTTTGATGTCATTAGTAATGCGTAGTTGAAACTTTATTTTGTTTGTTAATGTCATTAGTAGTGTTCAGTTGAAACTTATTTTGTTTGATGTCATTAGTAGTGCCTAGTTGAAACTTTTTTGTTTGTTTGATATCATTACTAGTTCCCAGTTAGAACTTTTTTGTTTGTTGATATCATTAGTAGTGTTTAATTGAAACTTTATTTTGCTTGTTGATGTCATTAGTAGTGACTAGTTAAAGCTTTTTTGTGTTTGTTATGGTCATTAGTAATGCCCAATTGAAACTTTATTTTGTTTTTGATGTCATTAGTAGTGACCAGTTGCAACCTTACTTTTGTGCATTTATTTTTGTTTTGTTGGTGTAATTAGTAACATCAGAAATGTGGGAAATTGGATGCATAATCCAGTTAATCCATGAAACTGATGTTGTTCTGATCCATTTTAGTAAAATACATAGAAGATGGATTTTTTTGTTATAGATCAGAAAAAAAAAGAGAAAATATGGTGACGGTATGTAGGCTTAACGACGACCTTGAAGAGTGCTAGAAAGAAACCCGTATTTTGGATTAAATAACATTATTAGGGCCTCGTTGAAACTTTATTTTGTTTCGTTGATGTCTTCAGTAGAACTCAGCTGAAATATTATTTCACTTTGGATTTAATCCCGTTTGTTTCTCTTGGTTGGACTGTGACAGTGAGCAAGAATCTTACAATGCTATAAAGAGTGGTCATTAGATTTAAAATAACTTGCAACAGCCTTATCGGGTTTAACTATATTTATATTTTACTAAGAGTAATTTTTATATTTTACTTATCCATAAACAGGATTCTTTTTTAAAAAATATATTGTCTCTATTTGCAGTGTTGCCACGGAATTATTTCATTGTGTTTAGAAGTTATCATGATACCACTTGTTCATAACCTTTCACATTACCTCAAAGGCTCGAATCATACTGTACAATTCTTTAATATTCTGACTATGATTCCTACTACATATAACTATTCACACTAGACGTTTCATCTTTATATACTGTTGCACCTTTTCATGAAAGTTTGGTAGGAATGAAATGTTTCCTTGATAAAGGTTTCATCCTTGAGTGGCCCACTCAAACATTACTCGCGCTGGTTGAGCTTGTCTTAAACCTGTATGCGTTTTGTTACAACTGTTTATTTTACAAATAAATTACCGGTGTTGTCATGGGAGCAACAACGGATCCTAACTTTTTGTGGGGTACGTACAGAACAGCATACAACAGGACACTACCTTTTCTATATAAACACCATGTAGATAATGTAATTGGCATTGCCAATCATACAAATAATGAACTGCATTTCAACTAGTTCGTAAAATATTTTAACTTCATCTCAAGTGCACATATTATATCTTTAGTCTTCTGTGAATTTGCTCAACGTCATTATTTCACTTGGACAAATATTCAGTAGTGTGTATTAAAAATCCACTGATATCCATACCTCCCTACATTTTAAATCCAAATCCTTGTAGGTATTTAGATGAAAATAGTTTGATATTTGGCGTTTTATGGTCAAACAGTCAAACTATTAAACATCTAAGGTGCACGAAGATATTTTATCTTCCTTCGCCCCACAATAGTTAAGGTACTGATACATTTCAAGACCAAATCTCGCATGAAAAACCCTATCTAGAATACGTCAATCATACAAAACAGACATGGTTGTGAATTCTTCTACATTCTTCAACAAGATCCAACATACAGCGCTAAATTTGGAAAATTATTACAGTGCCAAGTAATCGCACACCAATCAGTATTCACGACACTCCTGGACATCAACCATATAAAAGACAATGTTGCATCACTTGCTGCTACATTGAAAGTTAGTATACCGACCAAATGATAACTTTTCTTACGCTTCAAAATCTATGATCATCTGTAAACAGGTGAAACAAGCCGGAGTTTTAGTTGAAAGAGCCCGAAAACATGCCAATGACATAAGCAATCCAATCCTCATAAGCTCGTTACAAGGTATTTTAGAGTCCGTGAACATTCTCTAAAGCACATTAAGACTCTTCATCTCGGTCAAGCTCCAACCAGTAGAAAAAAAAGCAACATAACATAACAAAGCAACATAACATTTCAACAGTTGTTCAGCTTCCTGTGACAATTTAAATAAACATAATTGTATTTTTATTGACAACCCTTAAGCTGAACCCCTTTTCCTGCTAAATATTTCTACTTGTACACTCTGATAAGTTTTAAATTATTTTAAACTTGAAAAACGGTAATATGGATACTCTGTCTTTCTTTTGATCACTGGGTTCATTATATTCCGATAAATATTCAGCTTGTTAATTTATCTTACTGCTTTCACACCCTATTATTCTGATTGTTTTCTACAATATAGAACATTGTGTGTTTTAAAACTGTGCAACTACCTGACGAAGGGGTTGTGTTTAAAACATCTTAATAAATTTTTTAACCAGTATTTTACAACAATTTTATCAAATTTTCACCAAATATTATTTGTTCATTTTACACACTTAATATGTTCAATCATGAGAGAGTATACCGTAGACGGTATTAGCTATTATTAGCAGAGGTAGGAGCGTATATGTAGTTTCCACATAACAGCAGTGCCCGGCACATCATCATCACAGATGTGATTACTTTGTGCTTAGATTTTTAATTACAAATCTACAGCCCCAGACTCCCGGCTTAAACGTTTTTGTTATATAGGAACTAACCCAAAACTTTTAATGACAAACTTCGCGAAGAAGTTCTTATGAAAATACCTTTGTGTCTTACAGATGTTTTATAAAAAAACTGCTACATATTTTAACAACCCGTTTTATGAAAAAAATGTTATGTATTTAAACCACACGTTTTATAAACAAACTGTTATGTATTTAAACCACACGTTTTATAAACAAGCTGTTATGAATTTTAACAACTCGTTTTATAAACAAACTACTACATATTTTAACAACCCGTTTTATGAAAAAAATGTTATGTATTTAAACTACACGTTTTATAAACAAACTGTTATGTATTTAAACCATACGTTTTATAAACAAACTGTTATGTATTTAAACTACACGTTTTATAAACAAACTGTTATGTATTTAAACCATACGTTTTATAAACAAACTGTTATGTATTTAAACTACACGGTTTATAAACAAACTGTTATGTATTTAAACCACACGTTTTAGAATTTTAACTATAGTCAGTAACCAGGATAGATGTGTTTGAAGTAAGTTTTAACGCAACAATATAATATGGGCTACTGCGCTCTGTCCACAGCGGGTAATCGAATCCCGGATTTTAGTGTTGTAAGCCTATAAACTTATCGTTGAACTACCGAGGGATACATTTTTAAAGGCAAGTTTTCCAAAAGATGAAGAATAATACTTCAGATATATATTTTATTCTGCTTTGCAAATGAAAAGAATAATAGTAAAATATATTGGGAATATAAAAACAATGTAATCTTTAAACGTCCAATGAGACGGTCATTGGTATTCATAAGATAGCATTTCTAATAAATAACATATATAATCGTACAGAAATAACACACATGGGATTTCACACAATATCACCGTTTTGTCGTCCATTATTCCACGCACTTGGAGATGGATTTTTCTTTTACAATCATATATGATATTCACACACACGCTATTAATATTTAATCTATGTACCAAAATCACTGTACATTTCAGTGGAGGAAAATGCAGCAAAATTTACTCTGAAGTGCAACATTTCCACCCCACTTGATATACGCATGTGCAGAGTAAACTTTACAAGCTCTAACTGCCCATCATTATAGCTACGACTCATATTAAAACTATTTTTTTTAATAATGATATTTTTATTAGTACAACATAATGCATTCAAATAACATCCAGTGAAGTTTAAAGCTTATCCGCAAGAAATGTACTGCTTAAAATTAAATTCAATTAAAACTGATCACACAATACTCATAAAATACAATAATATTATAATATAATACATACTAAGTTTGAATGTTTTTTTAATTGTACATATTAGTTCATAACATTATTTTTGTGTTATCAACCAGTTTTTATCGATTTTTTAACATTAGTATATATTTTAATATCCATTAAATTTCTTGAAATTGTACTAAATACATTTGGTAGTTAATAACTTAATTTACTTTTTCATTAGTTATATTTTTACTTCAAGTAATTTATAAAAACCTAACTTTTTTGTTTTGTATTTTTATCATGACCTATTCTAATCTTTAAAAGGCGATGTAAAACTGTAATTTATTACCTCCGCCCCCGATGGTGGATGGATGTTATGTTTTCACCCCTCTGTGTGCGTTTGTCAGCAAGATTTCTCAAAGACAGCTGCATGGATTTGGACGAAAGTTGGTATACAATTGGAATATCACCAAACTTAGAAATGATTAGTCACGAAAATAAAAAAAATCCCTATCTGTTAACATAGGGACTGATTTTTCACACTATTTTTGGTCATAACTCTGTCAAAAACGATCGGCTTTTGATGAAACTTATTCCTCATTGTTCAGCCAAAAATGGTCCGTGTCTGTTGATAACGACGGACATACGAACAGATTCTCGTATTTTTTGAGAGCCGGAGAGCGTGGCGAAGGTATGCGCTCCATTGAGTGCCCCTCTAGTTAGCAACAGTATATTGGTGTAACTTAAACACATTCATTAGAATCAAAGTTATAGATCTCTCATAAGCAACCATAATATCTATTTTTCTGATTAGTAAAATATTTGTTACTATACTATTCTACAACTGCAATGAGAATTGTAAGTGGACCCGTATATTCTTATATCATCATGAATCACTGATTCACGTAGAGATGTATAACCTAACTGGAACATGTTGAAGAGCAGTATTAAACTGAAATTTATATATTCTAGGAACTTCCTCAGAACGTTCTTAGCAGGAAATCGCCTTGATTCTTATATTGTTTAACAGTAGTAGTTTATAATCTTATACTTGCCTTACTACTTATTTACCCCCCCCCTAAGTCGGCACAGCGGTATGTCTGCGGGCTTAGAACG
>NW_013669831.1:88299-93274 GCF_000517525.1 Limulus polyphemus
ATCTGAGGACCCGAGATGAACGTTGCAGTTTCTACTTCCAACTCGTGATCAAACGAGATCAATCTGGAGTTGGTCTGGTGAATCTGAGGACCCGAGATGAACGTTGCAGTTTCTACTTCCAACTCGTGATCAAACGAGATCAATCTGGAGTTGGTCTGGTGAATCTGAGGACCCGAGATGAACGTTGCAGTTTCTTCTTCCAACTCGTGATCAAACGAGATCAATCTGGAGTTGGTGTGGTGAATCTGAGGACCCGAAATCAACGTTGCAGTTTCTACTTCCAACTCGTGATCAAACGAGATCAATCTGGAGTTGGTCTGGTGAATCTGAGGACCCGAGATGAACGTTGCAGTTTCTACTTCCAACTCGTGATCAAACGAGATCAATCTGGAGTTGTTCTGGTGAATCTGATGACCCGAAATCAACGTTGCAGTTTCTACTTCCAACTCGTGATCAAACGAGATCAATCTGGAGTTGCTGCTTATTTAATAGTAGTGATTTTTGATTTTATAACTGCGTTGCTGGCTATTTTGTAGTAGTGGTTTTTGGGCTTATACTTGCGTTGCTGCTTATCTAATAGTAGTGGTTTACAAAAACCTCCTGTGTGCGTAGAGTTATTTGATTAGTGAATTCTCTCTAGAATAAATATATAAATCCAATTAAACCAGATTACTGTAACTTGTGGAGTGTTCACTTATAAGCACCCAAATAACAAGCAGTCTAAGACTATATTCTTGTGAAATATTATTGTATTCCACAGTAATGGGATCGTAAACATTACCAAACTGCTCCTATTGGATACTTCTTATCGCGTATTTTTAGTGTTCGCCTAAGGTAAGAATAATGAAGACGGGTTTATAAGCATTGGCTACGTATGTAAAATTCTAGCTCTTTCATTTGGGGAAAGTTGTTTCTGAGAAAGAGCCTTTAACGGATTTTATAGGTAAACTGAAGTGACTTAATAAAATATACAAGAAAACTAGTATTGTTGGTTTGTATAAAACAAGCATTTTTATGGTGCTTTTTAAAAAATTCAAAACCCGTTAAAATTATTGAGAGCACCCTCTTGCGAGTTTTGAATTTTAATTCAAAATAAGCTTTTTCTTAAGTACTTTAATAGGTCTTTTTTCCAGCGTCCTAAAATGCTAAGTTAATTGTTAAATTAGGAACAACTGTTAAATATTTTTGTCTCATATTGTATAGATTTACATAAGTATTATAAGATGCATATTTAAATAGACTTTGATGAGTTTTAACTGCATATCGTGTAAGGTATATTCGTTAAACTACTTACTTTTCGGATGTTTCACATACGGCAAAAATAAAACAATTTATTTGGTGATATCAAAAATGTTTTCGTACCTCGGCTCTGCTCTGCAGCAGTAAAAAAAATCTGGAAAAAAGTGGTCTTTTTCTTAAACCTTTTTTACTTAGTATACAGTAATCAAAACTAGTTTCATTAATTCTACGATTCAAAAATAGAAGAATGGCATTAAAGAATAATGGATTACTAGCTAAAACTAAACGTCACCAGAACCTGTTTTTACAAAATTATATAATTTCCCTTAGACCATGACGTGCCTATAGTTTCAGTGGCGTGGGAATATGAGATATATATTATAACAGCTAAACAAAAATAGGTCTATAATGTCTACTTGAAAATCATTACGGATAGCTTGCCTACTATTCTAAATCATTTAAGTAATAATGACATTATGAAGTATTGTATATATAATATAAATAATGACAAACTGAAGTATTGCGTAAATAATATAAATAACAGCAATTTTAAATACAGTGTGATATAAATAACAACAATCTGGATTGTTGTGTAAATGGCACAAATAGCAGAACCTGAAGTAGATGGGGTGAATAGCCTAAATAACAGCAATCTAAAATATTTTTGGATACGAATAATAGCAATCTGAACTATATCGTGGGTTATAAATAACAGCAATCTGAGCGGTACTGTGTGATATAAATAATAGCGATCTGAATTACTGTGTTAATAGCCTAGATAACAGCAGTCTGAACTATATTGTGTGAATAGTCAAAATAACAACAGTCTGAACTATAGTGTGTGAATAGTCAGAATAACAATAGTCTGAACCATACTGTGTGAATAGCATAGATGTTTTGCGAATAGTTTCATATAGTTTCTTGAGTTAATAGGTCTGTATGGGTTGTGTGTACTTTCCTATTAATATTTTTACTAATATATTTTTAAATAATCACTTGTGTCATACAGATGGTTCTTTTTTCATAAATGGTGTGTTTACTTTCAACTGGATACTTGTAATATCTGTTTTGAAACTGTTATTCAGTGTCACTGTTTGTTCTTTAAAAACATACTGAATAAATTCATGTAGATGATGGCGTTAAGTGTTTGAATAATGTATTGAGTATGTTATTTGAACAGTTGTTTTCGTTGGCTGTTCTATCAGTAATCCAAAGTCTGTATTAGTTCGAGCATCGGATTTCGTGAAAACCTCAACATTCTAAACCAGTACTCTATAATGAACCGAACTTTTCGAAGACACCACGTACGTTGGCAATGTGTAAAAGTGAAGACTTAAGTTTCACAAGACATTAATTTCCATTCACTCTTGAGCTTGCTATTATTATAAGCACCACTTCAAGTAATCGCTTCAATGAAACATCTGTGTGCATGAGCAACAGTCAACAAATCTCCGATTAGAATATATTTATTGAGCTTCATTTAAAGTAATGTAGAAGAACTAATGATGTCGCCGTAGTGCTATTCGTGTCGCTATTATTTTAAAATTCATTTTGATTTTGTTTCAGTTCAGAATATGTATGTTAATATGGTCTTTTCGACCGGTTTAACGAATTACATACAGGTAATGGGCAAAAAAATGGAAACACATAACATCCCAGCATGCATAGGATCATGTATAGAAATGCAAGAACAGGCCTGGTTGCCTGTAATCACGGCAAGCATGACTGCAAGAGAAGACCTCAGTGACTTTAACGAGGAGTGATTGTTGGGGCACGTTTGGCGGGAGCTTCAGTGACCAAGACAGCTCAACTTGCTGATGCTTCACGAGAAACGGTGTCTAAGGTGATGTTAGCATGGAACTCCGAGGGAAAGACATCATTAGCAAAGGGCAACAGTAGGCGGAAGCGCATACTCTAGGATCGTGATGTCCCAGTATTAATTCGTACTGCAAAGTAAAACCAGCGAGCAACCGCAGATCAATTGACCGCAAATTTCAACCTGCGGCGAGAGCAACCAGTTTCATCAAAAACGGTACACCGAGAACTCCACAGAACGGGATACCATAGTCGGGTTCCAGTGCACAAACCGCTCTACACACCTGTAAATACACAGTTTCGCTTCTAGTGGTGCAAAGAGCACAGACTATGGACTACAAGGGCAGTGGAGAAATGTGATATGGTCAGATGAATTATCCTTCACCATATTCTCGACAAATGGACGAGTGCACATGTGGCGCCAACTTAGAGATCTCTACGGCCCTGAGTGTTTGGTTCAAACAGTAAAGGGTTCTGGTGGTTCCGTAATGATGTGGGGCACATTTTCCTGGCATGATTTGGGTGCACTCATACCGTTAGAAGGCAAGGTCGATGCCAATAGTTACTTACTGGTACTGAATGATCATCTTCACCCCATGTTACAACATTTCTGTCCTGTCTTTCAAGATGACAATGCCCCCGTCCACAGAGTACGAGTAGTCGCCCAGTGGTTTGAGGAGCATAACACTGACGTTATCCATATGTCATGGCCTTCTCAGTCACCAGATCTGAGCCCAATCGAGTATTTATGGGATATTCTGGAACGTCGCCTGAGACAGTGTTTTCCACTTCCATCAACTTGGCGTGAGTTGATTGACTTTCTCGTAGAAGAGTGGTGTCGCAATCCTTTTGCAGAATTCCAGGCATACAGGCCGTACTGGCCGCGCGTGGTGGTCAAACACCCTATTAAGTGTCTTTACATTGGTGTTTCGATTTTTTTGGCCACTACCTGTAATTATGTAACAAATCTGTATGTAAACAAAAACGTAATTATATGTTATGTTTAATATGGTCTCTCGACCATTTTAACGAATTACATGAGAATGTATTACATAATTACTTAACAAACCTGCATGCAGACAAAGACGTTATAATTCAGTTTGATTAAAAAATAACGATAGAATATATTTAGTCAAACGATTTACTTTCTCGCAAACATGAAACATTTGAATTCATTATTACATTGTTATTTTCTGTCCCTAATGAGTTTCAGGAAACTGTACACAAAAAGTTAATATCAAACTGCAACGTTCATCTCGGGTCCTCAGATTCACCAGACCAACTCCAGATTGATCTCGTTTGATCACGAGTTGGAAGTAGAAACTGCAACGTTCATCTCGGGTCATCAGATTCACCAGAACTGCGTTGCTGGCTATTTTGTAGTAGTGGTTTTTGGGCTTATACTTGCTTTGTTATAAAATCAAAAACCACTACTATTAGATAAGCAGCAACGCAAGTATAAACCCCAAAACCACTACTACAAAATAGCCAGCAACGCAGTTATAAAATAAAAAATCACTACTATTAAATAAGCAGCAACGCTAGTGTAAACTCAAAAAACACTACTGTAAAATAAGCAGCAGTGCAAGTAGAAAATCAAAATCACTACTTTTAAATAAACAGCAACGCAAATAGTAACTCAAAAACCACTACTGTAAACTATACAATAAGACTAAGATAAACTTACAATCACTACTGTAAAATGATCAGCAATGCAAGCATAAAATCAAAAATCATTATTGTAAAATAAACAGCAACGCCAGAATGAAATCAAAAATCACTATTGTAAAATAAGCAGCAACGCAAGCATAAAACAAAAAATCACTATTCTAAATAAGCAGCAACGCAAGCATAAAATAAAAAATCACTATTGTAAAATAAACAGCAACGCAAATATAAAATCAGAAACCACTAATCTTAA
>NW_013669831.1:93327-96726 GCF_000517525.1 Limulus polyphemus
GATAGACATCCCATTGTCACACTTATTATCCTAAATATTATAACTTTTGTACGACATCTATATGCATATTGTTGAGAATTGAAAAATGTAATGGGAACAATCTCATTTTTTAAATCACTGAGCCAGCAACATAAAATTTGTTGTGAATTGATATATGAGCATTTTTGAAAATAATATAGCTATGTTTTATCTGTAATTACTTCGTCATCTTTCATTGTCTGTTCAAATAAAAATAGTTACAATTAAAATATGTTGTTTCCGTTTGTATTTTATTCATCATAATTATAAAATATACCATGAAGAACGTAGACGCACACAATCACCTAAGCTCTATTCATGCACAAATGATAATATGGATAGTTATATTTCCTTTAAATAAAACACAATCCCGTCATCTCCTGGGCACAGTAACCTGGCTTTAATAACAGTGTATTTTTCCATATCGAAACCTGCGAACGTATTTCGTTCTCCCAGTGCTTTCGTGTATTGATCCACAAAGTAGAAGGCGATAGATTTTTTTCCTTTGAATTTCATGCTTCTTAGTTCACCCCCAACTGACAACCGAACCAGTGCTCGAGCTTGTGTTGCCATACAGCGTCATCTCTGTCTTTCTAGCCAGGTAATCGAACTTCACGCGCAGCATAGCTATGCGGGGAGACTGGTTCCCTTACTACAAACGGCAAGTAGACCCGGTTGCAGCTTCACGACCGAGTCACAGCGAGTACAGCAGCTAATATAACCAGTTACTATATACCTGGCCAAAAATTGTTGAACTAACTATCAAACGAGAGGAATGCTGTAGGCTGATCGGTAAGTCGGTACTGAGACATTTCGAAACACGGTAGATATACCCCCCCTCAAAACCCTGTAAAGTTTTATCATTAGTGAGATTCATTCTGTTTAACGAATTACATGTAAATTGTATTACATAATTACTTAACAAATCTGCATGAAGAAAAAAGACCATAAAATCTAGCCATTTAAACTATTACAAATTGCTTGAAGTGGGGGAGCGTTAATTTTCTTATCAGTATTACAGATAGATATCTTAGTTCATCATAAGGCACATGGTGTATTCTTACGTCACACAATTCATGTTTGTCCTCAATTTTGTGACTGTTTTATGTAGATAACTAACACACTACAATCGCTAGTCGCGAAGTGACAAAAAAATCTAGACCGAAAAACGTTGCACTTAATATTTCTGGTGTTTAGAATGTGAAAAATCAGACATTAAACCCAAAGTAACTCTTTATCACGTGTTGTGAAATATTACAACCATGAATGTGTTGTGTACTCTTCTACTAACTCAATAAAGCAATATGAAATTAAAAATAAAATAAACTCGTTTCAACATGGAAGTTACTCCGTAAAGCATTTGACGCTTTGATAACATCCATAGTTTCTGAATGGCGAGCAACGATAGAGCTGTACAAAAAGTCACACACTAATGTATACGCCTTCTAGTTGATCATCCATCATCCTGATTTTCGCCTCGAAAAACAGGCACTACTAGTTATAAATTCTGTCTGATTCTGTTGGGAACAAGTGTGAATTTTTAATGTGTACGATGTGTATAGTAACGTTTTCACGCCGATACTAGAAGGATACTTTTGAAAACGTTAAATCACAAAACTTACTAAAACTCTGTTGAAAGTTTGGGCGAAGTATTTCACATTGCAAGTTGGCAGCTGTGCTGTCGACTGGAAAGTTTGCACATCGTTTTTTACTTTACCTCATAACTTTGTCGTCGTTCTTTCAGAAGTCACAGTCATTTGCAATGCGTCAGCGGTTTCATGGACATTCAATACAGTTCTTACAAATTGATCTAAGTGTATATTTTGTGTAAATAGACAAATGTAAGACTACCACTCACTTGAAAATTATAATTAAATAAACTCAGTTAAAGCAGCTTTATTCAAGCAAGATAAAAGGAATAGTTATAGTTGTTGGTATTTTTTATGTTTTTTTACATATTTTAATACTATTAATTTAACTAATTTTTTAATTTTCACGAATAAATCTAATAATTGGTTCTGAAAACCAAAATCTAGTGAAAATAGACTGCCGAAACATCGAATAATATTATAGCTATTAATGGCATATTGATTCCTTTGATATAAAGAGGTTTTGAGTGTATTTGACTTATATGAGAATTCGTGTAATTAAATTAGTAACAATTTTGGATTAGTAGTACTTCTGACAGTGTGTTTCCTTTGTTACTTTAGTTTTGGATTAGTAGCACTTCTGACAGTGTTTCCTTTGTTAGTTTAGTTTTGGATTAGTAGCACTTCTGACAGTGTGTTTCCTTTGTTAGTTTAGTTTTGGATTAGTAGCACTTCTGACAGTGTGTTTCCTTTGTTAGTTTAGTTTTGAATTAGTAGCACTTCTGACAGTGTGTTTCCTTTGTTAGTTTAGTTTTGGATTAGTAGCACTTCTGACAGTGTGTTTCCTTTGTTAGTTTAGTTTTATCTGCAAGCAGCTCTTACACTAAATGAAGTAAATCCGAAAGTAAAAGTTGGTTTTGTTTTCAAATAAAGTTAGTAATATATCTATAATATCCTGTCACGGTAGTAGTAACTTTTCGATTTAATATACTACTTCTATCTATGTTTAATTTTGTTCATATCGTACTTATTATTTTTTATTTACAAAAGTTCATTTTTCAACATGTCTCTTCCCCTTCTGCATATCCACGTAGATTAGTATAGTTTTATTACTAGTGAAGTGGCTTTAGTTTCTCATATCAAATTAGGCCTAGCTTGTCTCTAACTTAGCACTGATAATACCTTAATCTCGTATGTTTCATGAGATAACATAAATATGTTATTGGTTTCCATCACTCATGATGAAGGTTCTCTACCAGAAAGCATATACTCACTTGATATAAATAAGTGAGAGTTCCAACTGTAAGGTCAATAATACATACTCTAAGGGACATATACGTAGAAATGTCGGAGAATCTATAAGTTTCGCACAAAATTAGTTGTCAGGGAAAATTATAACGAAACAATATATCACGATGTGTTGTAAACAGATCTAGAATCAAGAGACAGTTGTACATTAGATAAAACGTGTATAGGTACAGGTCTAAGTCATTAAGTTTGATTTAGATCATTTGTAAATATAATGAAACAATATATCACGATGTGTTGTAAACGGATCTAGAATCAAGAGACAGTTGTACATTAGATAAAACGTGTATAGGTACAGGTCTAAGTCATTAAGTTTGATTTAGATCATTTGTAAATATAATGAAACAATATATCAGGATGTGTTGTAAACAGGTCTAGAATCAAGAGGCAGTTGTACATTAGATAAAACGTGTATAGGTACAGGTCTAAGTCATTAAGTTTGATTTAGATAATTTGTAAGTAAAGTTGAAATAATGATCAATTA
>NW_013669832.1:0-625 GCF_000517525.1 Limulus polyphemus
TGTCCCCCCTCCCCACGGGAGCGATATTGTGTAGATGGATGACCTTTTAACGGTTCATATTGCTTCGCTTTAGAAACACCAGAAAAATTTTGATTGTTATGGAACATTGTCTGTTTTTTTATGTTATTATTCTATACTCTTTGTTGCATTCTTTGTGTCAAATAAAATTATTGAGTGCACTATTACCATTAGTACGAAAAAGTGTGTTCAGAGAGTTATGGATTTTTATAATTTTTGTTTTTCTCTCTCGTGTAAAAAAAAATAATCTCTCAAGGAGACACGTGCTCTATAACGAATCAGCTTAAAGCGGGGTCTTACTGTATATAAAAATAAGTAATAAAAGAGTAAAAAAGGAAGTAAAGAACCTGGCCAAAAAACAACACAAAAAATCTCACTGCCGTATTCTGAATCACTTTTCACAAACTAAGATTTGACTATCCCTCACTCTGAAAACTTTCATGAAAGGTTATAACAATGAAAGAATTAACATTTTGTTTTTACAATACGTTTGATAGATTTTATTCCACAGGTATTCTATCGATGTGCAATTATAGGTCCCTCACACTGAAAACTTTCATGAAAGGTTATAACAATGAAAGAATTACATTTGTTTTACTAATACGTT
>NW_013669832.1:1477-7971 GCF_000517525.1 Limulus polyphemus
AAGAATGACGTTTATATGGTAATATCCCGTGTAATTTGATGTCACTTTCCATACAGTCTGACAATCTGGTAGCACAATGTTAATGTGCTTCTTGTAAGAGTTTTTAACATGTTTAACCCTTTAGAACCTCAAAAAGTGCAACAGAGTACTTATGCAAAATTCTGACTTTGTGCCACAAATCTATGGTTGCATTTCCATTTTCTGTGTCACAATTCCGTATACATAGGAGGGATTGATTCATACTTATAGTTGTTGTCCATGAATATAAATTCAATTTTATAGCTGCAAACTAATATTTTTTGGCTAAATCATTCAACTCAGTTTTTCTCCACTCCCACAGACTTATATTAAAACTATACTTACTGGTTTATTTATGGAGTACATACCAAAAAAAAACACAACTGAAAAAATCAGCTGACAAGAGAAACATGGTAGAACTATCAAAAGTTACATATTTTTCTATTAATGTACATTAAAAAGCAAATACAGAGGTTCTACAAGTATCAAAAATGTATCGGAAGTTTGGTGTTAAAACAGATTCATGAAACTTACCAGGTGTTTCCTTTCTTTTCAGTTTAGAGAGATAAAAAGTCTTATGTTAATCAAAATATTCAAAGTTGCTTACTGATGGAATGCTTTACCATATTTTTACTGCAAGATATATTTTGACACTGAAGTACAACTACCTTATTCTTGAACAATCACTTATTGCCTAGGACCAATTCCATTTGGCGCTACTAGAGACTTACGTGGACCTCTACTAATGAAGTATTTTGTGACATTGGCTATTTATATGATCAGGAAGAACGGGGTACTTAGGCTTCGTTGTTACTATGTGACGATTAAGTGATGACTTGATGGGAGATGCACTCTTGGAGAGGTGACCTTATCGTAATGTAGTGTTTAGTTGATTCTATTAATCTATACCAGATTTTTAGTCAGCTAGAGAATAGTGTTGTCATTTCATCCTGTACAGAACTGCATATTTGTTTTATGATACAAGCAGTTTCTATTTTTCACAATGTTCTAAATTGCCTCCAGGTTCTTATCTTTGACTAAGTTGAAAATCAGTTTAACTCTGTGATACTTGTCTTGCCAAACAACAATTATTAAGCATATCCATCTCTATCCAAAACGTGAACTTTTTCATCAAATAGAAACCTAATAGTAAGTAAACGTATTTCTGTTGCATTTCTGCAAGAGGTAATTATGGTCAATACGTTCTAATTCTAAGTATTATTTTTAAAGACACTAAGATCCCAGATAATTTCTGCAATCATAAACTAGCACATCTAAGTTGCGCTGTTAGCTGAGCATTCAGCTCTGGGTGTACTGTGATAGATACAGACCAGTTTTGGCCACATCTTTACAAGTACACTTAAGACAGAACCCTCCTGAAGCAAAAAGACCAGCACCAAACAATAGTTGCTGTCATTCAGGCTCAAAAAAGTATTGGAGATCCAGTCGAGTATGGTCACTGACACAGGGGTGAAGGAAGAGGAATTCAGCCCAGCTCTGAATGGGCAGAGTGTAGCTTTGTATATGCTTGTGAATGTACAAGGAAGAGTCATGGAGTTTCTGGTTAAACGTATGGAAGCAGCACCGCTCCTGGTAGATATCACTGAGTATTAGGCACTCCGAGGGAATGATCCCGCCAGTCAGTCAATACTAATTTTAACTTGGTGATTGGGAGACACCTGGATGTGGATGGAGGAATATGTGCCCTACTAGTTCTGGGTCCTTTGAACCAAAGGATGAAGATAGTTGTAGCAGATCTTTGTTTGGATGCCAGGATAACGGGAATGGGTGTACTGCAAAATCTTGGAGCTATTTTTACCTATACAATAAGTACATAACTTCAGTTTCACAATAAAATCATCCACGTCAGCATGATCTAACTCAGGAACAGTAGACCGCTCGTGTGCATCATGTGAGTAGAACTACAGTACCTATAATCAAGAGAATAGCTTTAGTGTAGATACAATTGGGTGCATTGGTTCCATGTCAAGAGATAGTCAAACCACGAGAACTGCTGATTTTTGACAAGCAGGTGGGCAGCATTATGACAGAAAGTCACTTCCATCTAGGGATACAGTCCTGATACTACTATACAACTCTGGACCATTAGCACTCCAATTTCCTACTGGAATGATTATCAGAGTTACAAGAAAAGAGCAGTTGACTGCATCACCTCAGTATACTTACAAGGTAAAAAGCCATAAGCAGCAGCTGTCCTGACCATTACACCATCCTGACAATCTGTTCAAGAGGATGTCTCTATGCAAGCTTTAGCTCCAACGCGATTGAGCCTATCCAGGATGTTTATGCTGAATCCAATGCAGCCAATGCCTCTAAATGGATTTCAATCTGAAAAGTAAGGCCACAGCCACTGCTATAGCTTGTGGGCTGTTGGGACATATCTGGGCAACATTATCTGGAAACTCATGATTCTAGAAACCATCCCAATGATGGTTCAAGTATCTCGTGTCCCTAGGTTATGATTTATTGCCTTATTTGGAAGTTCTTCAATGAATTTATCAATGAGGATATCTTTATGATCTGCCAGTGCCATTTCTGTGTAGGCTTTTCTAAGCTGTGCCTCCTTTAGATACTCAAATATATTGAGGGTTTGACTGTCTAGACTCAGGATAAGGCATTACATCACATATTTCTAAGACCATCAATTTCAGGCAGTTACTTAGTAGAACCTTCAGAAGAAGTGGCCCTAGTTTCCCTGTCTACCTATTTGTACTTCAAGGTGAAACTTCCTTGGCTTTTAACTTGTGCAGATTGGGTAAGAGGGTCACAGAAGCACTATACTTTATCGAGCATTGACCCCATCTCATAAATTTGCTGAACAATAAGATTTTGTATGCACCTTGTTTATGCATAGTTGAAAATCTGCGATTTCTCCACAAACTATGACCACTTAAGCCACTCACTTTCCAATTCATGGCGGTCCCTATGACCCACAGATCAGAGCCTTCTGCTCTCGCTGCCTGCTGCAATACTAGCTGGCACTACAGCTCAATTTGGTGGAACATTTCCAACAATACAATTCTCTCCTTACTCTTAGAGCAGCTAGCTGTCACGTTTCATGGAAAGTCTTTAGCTTGTTTCACTGCCCCTGATCATTGTTCTTACTGACTAGTACCTTTTGTGTCATCTGTCAATGATAGTGCTTCTGTGTTGGCTATCCACCACCTATAGCAGTTCACTTCTGAGTTTTTGGCTCAGTAGTTGCCTCTTCCCATCCTGAGGATCTCCAAGCCTCACTTCCGACCTTCCTTTACATTCATAATGGATAATTGTTCCATCTCTTAGTAGGAACGTTCACAATACAAATTTATTTTGACAGCCAATGGTCTATACTACACCCTCGAATATTAGCTCAACATTGAGCCATTTCTCTTCACGGAGACATTTCTTTCTGCTCCACCTATAATCAGAGATGTCTTCCACAAACCATTGCCATCTCGCCAGCTGAAAACATAGCTCATGTTCTATCGATGTGCAATTATTGGTCCCTCACACTGAAAACTTTCATGAAAGGTTATAACAATGAAAGAATTGACATTTTGTTTTTACAATACGTTTGATAGATTTTATTCCATGGGTATGCTATCGATGTGCAATTATAGGGACCTGTAAAATCCTTATATAGTTTACACACATTTGATATAAACACGCCCCATCTCTCTCATAGAAATAAAAATCATCCATGAAACATTCAAACGCACATATCCAGATGAAGATGGCATAACCAACATGATCATCAAAACATTTCTGACAACATACTTAAACACCTAGCTTCACTATGTAATATATCCTTATTTTCCGGGTACTACCCGTCAATATGGAAGTCCGCGATAATAAAAGTCATCCCCAAGAAAGACTCTAACCTTATAGACCCATAAGCCTGTTGAACACCTTATGGAAAAAGTTATATCTAACAGATTACTATATTTCCTACATTCTCAACAATAACCAAAACGTGTGTAGAAAGCGTAGACAGACAACTGACCACGTGGTAAGATTAGTCGAAACTATATACCAAGGGTTTAATCGTAACCATTCCACTGTTGCAGCCTTTCTGGATGTAAAACAAGCGTTCGACACTGTCTGGCGTAACGCCCTAAAGTATAAGCTAATAACAGCATTCCTCTTCCATTTATGAGATGGCTGTCTAGCTTTATCATCAACAGAACTGCAAAAGTTAAGGTTAACAATGGCATGTCCAATACATTCCCACTGACAGCAGGAGTTCCCCAGGGCTCCGTCCTCAGCCCACTACTCTACAACCTCTTTGTAAATGACATTCCGCTTCTGCGGCTAGTATATATACACTCATATCTCAGTATGCCGATGACATTGCCCATTCCCACTGAAAGCAGGAGTTCCCCAGGGCTCCGTCCTCAGCCCACTTCTCTACAACCTCTTTGTAAATGACATTCCGCTTCTGCGGCTAGTATATATACACTGATATCTCAGTATGCCGATGACATTGCCCATTCCCACTGAAAGCAGGAGTTCCCCAGGGCTCCGTCCTCAGCCCATTACTCTAAATCCTCTTTGTAAATGACATTCCGCTTCTGCGGCTAGTATATATACACTCATATCTCAGTATGCCGATGACATTGCCGTCTAGAGCACATCACGTGACCCGCTCACCGCCGCGTCTAGAGTCCAAGATGCATTAAATCAATTAGTTAAACTGTGTAACAAATGGGGAGTACTTCTCAACCCAATCAAAACACGGGCAATAGCATTTCACAGAAAAAATAGGAAGACAATACAAGAAAATCGGAAAACTCAATCTCACAATATACAACACCCGAGTCACCTTTAAGACTACCGCTAATTTTTTAGGTATAACATTTAATTCACGCCTCTCATGGACCACTCACTATAACAACATCCTCAAAAAGACAAGTATCTTGGCACTGCTTCGCCGAATCGGGAGGTATAAACAAAAGCTGCAATAGCCACTCCATCATCAAAACCTACAAAGCTCACATCAGACCTCTCTACGAATACGGATGTCCCGTTACGTGTAATATGGCCGACACAATATTTAAAAAGATCCAACAGCAACAGGCCACTGCGATCAAAATAGCATTCCACCCCACTAATCTACGTCAACAACCTCACCGATATACCTGTCATCAAGGACCACATTCACACTCTAGCCCAAAAATATTACAGCAAAGCCCAAAACAGAAACAGCCAAACAAGTACCTAGCAGCCACACCCTAGAGATGTATGTTTGCCACGTAGCCATTCAACTATATCAACAGTGTATACCTCTACGTGGCAAACATACATCTCTCCATTCAACTATATCAACAGTGTATACCTCTACGTGGCAAACATACATCTCTCCATTCAACTATATCAACAGTGTATACCTCTACGTGGCAAACATACATCTCTCCATTCAACTATATCAACAGTGTATACCTCTACGTGGCAAACATACATCTCTCCATTCAACTATATCAACAGTGTATAGCATTCATGTGCTAACCAATCCTATCATTCCTTTTCAGCCTCGTATTTCGGACAGGGGTCAGGTAGATTATTCGGGACCTCACCCGTGAAAGCAGGTTTTCTCTGGGCACTCCGGGATCCCCCTGCAACAAAATTTTCACAGGACATAGGATATTCTATCCCAGTCTCACTGAAAGGGGCCGTTAATCTAATAAGTCCATAAGACTAACCACTATGATTAACTAGTCATAGTTTATCATCAAAATTCTATAAAATTTCCTTAATTTCAATAAAATTTATTCTATGCAATCTCTCAAAACAAAATCGCGTTCTCTCAGTCTGCATCTCCCTGCTCCTGCGTTATTCAACAGACGTTATAGCCACGTGGATAAACAATCACGCGTGCTCCACACCAACTGCAAAACGACGGTCTCTCCCTAGCTTTCCTGGCTCGCTTGTGTCGCCATCTTCCTTAACTCCGCAAGCCCGTCAAAATTTTGCACTAAATTCTTATATCTAATCTAAGCCCAGTGACTCCATACAAATTCGTGTGACATCTAATCTTTCAACGTGTGAGGTGAAGAGAAACAAAAGTTTCTGACCACCCCGGGTTGTCTTTCAGGCCCCATAAATAATTCTGTGACCTGAAAGATTTTTAAACCTAAATTCCTGCCACGAATTTGATTTGATTTGATGTAAACACTAACGATCCTTTAACTTTATGCCCACATTAAAGTATATAAGGTAATATATAACAAATGTTCAGGAAACTCTGAATTCAAACTATATTGTCACATCGGATATTAAAGTTTTATAAGTAAATCATTAGTCTTGGATGTTCTACTGTCATCAACAAAGATAAACTAAAATATATTTACAAACCTGATTTTATATTTCCAACTAATAGTTAATATCATTGTTTACTAATTTCTAGCCCGGCATGGAAAGGCGGTTAGGGCACTCGACTCGCAATCTGTGGGTCGCGGCTTCGAATCCCCATCACA
>NW_013669832.1:8676-11441 GCF_000517525.1 Limulus polyphemus
AATAAATTTTAAAAAAACAGAGAAAAAGAGGCGTTTGACAAAGAAACAAACTCAAACAAAACAAAGGAAACCGAATCACTATCCCATACATAGAAAATATTAGTATACCTGTATCAGAAACTTCGAAAAGACTAGCACGTAAATATAACCTTAACATAACGACTAGATTAATTTTCAGCCCTGGAATAAAATTTAAACACATGTTAAGAAAACTACATAACGAACCCACCCCACCAGAAAACATTTACAAAATATAGTGTAACATTTGTTTACATAGGTGAAACAGGACGTAACTTGAAGATCGGGTTAAAAGAACACCAAAACCCCTTGCCTTAGCCATGATACCGTCATATACACTGACCATTTAACTAAACCAGAATTTAATCTGGTTACGAATGGAGTTAAATTTAACTTTGGCATCACTACGTGCTTCGTATCTAACACCGTTCCCACGTAAACAGCCAAGCTCTCCATGGCACCTCGCTTGCAAGCCTTGAAATTGGTAAAATAAATAGCTAAATTTTACACCAGGTCAAGTCGTTGTCCCAGAATTACACCTAGGATTGAAATGCTTCTTGGAACTGTGAGTTGGACTGTCCAAGTTCGAGATCAGGCTTTGAAATCTGCTTTGCCTCACCCACGGGAACCCTTTAATTAAAGCTGCAATGTCTCCACCTCTTCTGGCATGTCTATTTGAAAACAAAGAGCAGAATAACTTTGAATATTAAACATTTTAACATCATCTGTGAGCCAAGTTTCTATAGATACCAAACATGTAAAATCAAATGTATACACTGTAATTCCTGTAAAATATTATCCATATTCTATCTCAGACTTCTTGCGTTCATATAATAAGATAACATAATAAATCTTTGAAATATGGTGATAAATATCCATTTATGTGTATATAAGTATAGTTTTCTTCATTAACAATTCCTATCTTCTTCGCTGTTAACTTCTTTTATTTCATATCTTGGAGAAATTATCCATGAAAAGCCTGTTGCTCAATTTTACTATCATAGGATTTGGAAATTTCTTAGTCATGTATTTATTCTTTGTTCTATGTGAGATTTCTATGACTTTAAATCCCACTATGAACTTTAACGCAATAGCTACTTTCTTAACATTTTTAACCTTTGTATTTTTCTTGAATCATTTCAGAAACTCCCATGATTACTAGATTTTGATTGTAACTTTGTTGTTCTTCTTCCTTAAGCTTGTAAGTAGTAAGCCTAGCACTATTGCGGCCAAAAGATGCTATCTCATGCAGATTGGCTGCCTCAGGAGAGGGGTGATTGGACGTCATAGTTCCACAAGTTGCCACCAGAGGGACGCATTGCTAGGCCACCATGACGCGGCCATAACGTCATAATTCAACAAAATGTCACCAGAAGACGCAACTAACTTATGGAGGGCTGAAATTACAGTTTGATACCAGACAAGTGTTGATAATGGATGATAACGTAATATTATCACAAAGTAGAAAAGGTTTTTCTAGGCTGCCATGACTCATACAATAGGTTTCTCATCATGTCGATAATTAATCATTAACTAATTAAAACGTTACTAAAAAGGATCCTTAACTTTAATTCATTAAATCATTTATAATTAATTCGTCCTTAAAAGGGCACTTAACTCTTTCAGCATGTGCTCGGTCCTTGAGACTGACCTTGCAACCATTTTGTGCTTGTTATAGTTTTTATGCTATAAGTTTTAAATTAGTAAGCGTATGTTAACAAAGTTTGTAAAGCAATGTTTTTCGTATGTTGCCTATCCAACATGCAACGTAATTTTTATTTTAAGATTAAAAATACTTTTGTGTATCAGAAAATTTTCAAATCTCATATGCAAAATCCTTATAAAGTCCAGATAGTTATCAAACGTTTTTTAAGAAAAAACTTCATATTTTATCTGTTATTTTCAGTAATGAATCTCTGTACAGGTTTGGTCGATTTGATCGATCTCGTAACCACGTTAAAAAATTAGGAAATAAAACATGTTAGGCTTTTTTCATTCTAGAATGACTACAAATTATAACACGAAAACATAAATGTTTAGACTAAATATCTTAAATCTTTAATATATTGACCTTTCAGCCATGCCTGGCTAACAATACAGAAGTTACAATGACGAGGCACACCTGTACTCATGTTACCCTATCCAATAATATAAAACTACATTTAGTCTTTACAAAGTAACCTGTCTTGACTGTTTTAATGGACAAGTATTTTGTAAAATACAGCCACACCACATTTCAATTATTATACATTATATATGTATATAGATTATTGGTATTCAGAAATAAGTTATTAAACATATTTTTCCTAAAACACAGAACAATAAATAAACAAGTAAAACAAACAATTATCTCTTCTAGTTACGACCTTCGTACTCAGTTGCTGCTTGACATAGGTTACTAAGCCTTTTAAAATTTCGCATGTGGAGGATATGAAAGGAAATAATTTTTTGGGGGGGTTTTATATATACAGTTGAATAACCAAAAAATCATAAACTAATATATCAATACCATAGAATTCCACTATAATTTATTATGCACAGTAAATAAGCTGTATTTCAGTCTAAAAATATATGAAATTTTGAGCAGACTACCTACCTCCTTCAAATCTTAGTTCGAAAGAAAGAAATGCATCCTAACACATGGAAATGGCTAAGAAATCCACTAGGGAGACATTCTGAGCTTTCAATTGGTTATTCATGTCATATATAGAAGTAAGTGTATATAAGGGAGCGTTTCCTGAAATCGC
>NW_013669832.1:11897-30763 GCF_000517525.1 Limulus polyphemus
AAAAGATAAGAGGTTCTTATTTTATATTCTAGCTTGTCAATATCGGTAATTTGAGTTTCTAATTCGTACGAGACTATAGGCTTAATTTTTAACATCACAAACATCTAATTTGAACCAGTGCTTCTTTCAACATGCCACGTGACACACAAACATCGATGTTTAACTGTGTTTTTTAATATTTACTTTTAAATTAAGAAATTCAGTAATGTATAGCACTGAAAATTTGAATTAAAAATATATAGTTTGAAACCAAACTTACTGACATAAATTAATAAGAATAGTAGTTCAACAAAATTTTGAGTTCCAGTCAACAAACGCGATGACATGGTCTTTCACCCGTGATCCGTTCAGTTGTAGGATATTGAAAATGTTTTTTTTTTTCAGAATTCGTGAAACGTTTCTGAGAGTAAACTGATAAGTAATAATAAGTTGAAAGTTCAGTATTGCTCTGATTTAAAACATCCTAACACCTTTTTACATACACTCTCGCGATCGGCTACATTGTACCAGAAATGAGATGCTTACAACAGTACATAGAGAATTAGACTAAACATTTCCTGGAAAACCGGATGACTTTCATGATGTCACTAAACTACCTTTATATATATCACTCATTCGATTACACCACCATTACCAGTTTGCCACTGAAGAAGAAAAGTCCACCTTTCGAAAGCACTCGGGTTATAGGGTTTTTATTCATTTCTGTCAAGACTTCTTGAACCTACGTGTTTTTCTAACATCAAGAACGTACCACAGCAGCTTTAGTTACTACAGTTCTCCTGTGTTTTACTGTACACCTAATGAAGTTAATATTTATCATTACCGAGAAAACTAAACAATCATAAAGCCAGGGTAAACCTTCTTTAAGTTTCCTGTACTCTCATGGAAAGCTTTATCACCTCATGGTCTTGTTCGAGCTATTCAAAAACAAGATATATTTCAACCAATATTGTAGCAGACTTTCATATCTTATCTGTCTGGGGAGCTCATGGTCTTGTTCAGCTATTCAAAAACAAGATATATTTCAACCAATATTGTAGCAGTCTTTCATATCTTATCTGTCTGGGGAGCTCATGGTCTTGTTCCAGCTATTCAAAAACAATATAAATTTCAACCAATATTGTAGCAGACTTTCATATCTCATCTGTCTGGGGAGCTCATGGTCTTGTTCCAGCTATTCAAAAACAAGATATATTTCAACCAATATTGTAGCAGACTTTCATATCTTATCTGTCTGGGGAGCTCATGGTCTTGTTCCAGCTATTCAAAAACAAGATATATTTCAACCAATATTGTAGCAGTCTTTCATATCTCTATCTGTCTGGGGAGCTCATGGTCTTGTTCCAGCTATTCAAAAACAAGATATTTCAACCAATTTTGTAGCAGACTTTCATATCTTATCTGTCTGGGGAGCAGTTTGTGTACTTGCGGCTTATACTTATTTAGAAGACTCACATTTGCACAGATGACTGAAATATGTGTAAATTGTTACCAACCGCTTTCTGGGCAAGATGTTCCTAAAGCTAGATAGCCCATCAGACAGTCTTCAGTTACCTCAGGTTTTAGTGGAAGGTGTGGAGAGGAAGATACATCCTGGAACATGCAGTAAGAATCTCGGAGTAGACCAATGAAATATGTCCAAGAACTGTATCCCACTTGTAGTCGTCAAGAAATTTAAGACTATTTGTGAAAACCGTAAAACTTCTCTGTGCATTGAACTGATTAATAATTGGGTAATGTTTACTGCTACTTTTTAGAATACAGAAGAATGATGCAGTTATTAATTTCTAGGGCAATAGTAATTTGACCTAAGCATGTAAAATATTCTTTTTACAGGTAACTTATCATTACGGGGGTCTGGGGTGCAAAGTTTTACTTGTCCTCATTCTCCAGTGATCAGTTTTTATTTTGCTACTCATTAAGAAAAACAACTACATTCTCGTTACCAGAAGCAATGAGTTTGTTTTTTGTTTTCATTTCGCGCAAAATTACACGAGGGCTATCTGCGCTAGCCGTCCCTAATTTAGCAGTGTAAGACTAGAGGGAAGGCAGCTAGTCATCACCACCCACCGCCAACTCTTTCACCAACGAATAGTGGGATTGACCGTCACTTTATAACGCCCTCGCTGCTGAAAGGGCGAGCATGTTTGGTGGGACGAGGATTCGAACCGGCGACCCTCAGACTGTGAATCGAGCGCCCTAACCACCCGGCCAGAAGCAATGAGAGGAACTGTCATGAGTGTGTTGGAATACTGTTTAAAAAGGTGTTCTACATCTTTATATGCGTGTGCTGATGTTCCCTTACTGACGCTATTATAGATAGTCGTTTTTTTTTTTAAATTGGCTTTGCATTTCTTTGCTACTTCACTATACAAATATCTTTTCTCAGATATACACTCCAGCCGAAATTCTACCTGTGGCAACAGTGCGTTATTGAATAATAGTGAATTCTCCGTGAACTAAATAAATATGTGCTAATCATGTTGCCTACCTCAACTCCTACTGTATTGTTTGTTTTAAGTTAAGCACAAAGCTACACAATGGGATATCTGTGCTCTGCCCACCACGGGTATCGAAACCCGGATTATATAAACTGTAAATTAAAATAATTTTGTCGTAATACCCAATATTTCTTTCATTGTACAAAAATATGTAAATCACACCATTTTATACTTAAAATACTTTTTGTAATCTATTTAATAATTTTTTTTCTATTTTTACCTCTACACTAACAAAAATTTTAATTGTATATTATTACCATCATTATATATGCTACTTCAGATTATAACTACACCTTATATTTTTGATATGTATATACATATGCAAGGTGGGGAAAAGTAACTTTTTCCCATAGATTTTATATTTTAAAGATATAACATTCAACTAGTAATGGGTAATCTTATTCTCAAAGACTTTTATAATTATTCTAATTTGCATTGGTTGGTTTTGAATGAATAACAGTTTAAACTATATATTATTTCTCAAGGCTTGGGGCAAGATACTTTTGTATATACGTTTCTTACAGTAAATTAATATTTTCCAATTTTCAGTTTGTCAAAATATACAAATTCAGTGATAATGTTTGAATCATTATATTATTTAAATTTTTCAAAAATTTAATTAAATTTATTTTTGTATAGCATTTAGTATTTTACGCCTTAACAGTACTTTTTGTAAAACATGGGCTACACAGTCAAGTCAGAGACCCCCAAGGTTCAGGTAGCCATCCCCCAATTTAGGGAAGGCCACCAGTCAGCAGTATCTGCCACATTTGAGGCTACTCTTAACGTAAAAAACGAATTGACTGTCGCTGTTATAACCCCCACCATCAAAGCTGAAAGTAATGTGTGTTTGTTGGCATAATGTGGCTCAAACCTTGGCCTTATTGCACTACAATCCAACCCTTTACAAATGTTTTTTTGTTTATTAGATTAATAACCACAGATTAAATTCTAGTGAAAATTGTAATTCAATGTTATCAAGTTAGTAGAATAAAGTCAGCCTCAGGAATAACATGTTTTTAATTTTACATTTCATGCAAGATTTCATTTTTTTGGGTTCAATACACATCTTTTATTAGATATTTTCAGTACTAATTTGAGACACAAAAACTGTTACTCAAAAATAAAAAGTAATGCATATGTAACAAAATATAAGCAATAAGTTAAGACAGACACAAATTCACAGTTTACATTGTTGTTTATTTCTATGTAGTGATAACTGCAATCATCTTTTTTTTATGTCCAAGATTATAGCTTCTAACCAGCTGAAGAAAAGCTAATTAAATGTGCTACTCTTGTATTTGGAAAAATAAAACCTGACACAATGCTAAAATATTTTTGAAAAATCAGAACTTTAAAGTAAAATATTATAAACTAAAAAACTTAATAATGAACATACTTGACTATTTTTAAGTGTAGCCAAAGAAAATATTATGAATGAACTTTTAATTTATGAAATGTACAACATAAACAAACACCAACTGAAAGGGACATAAAACCATATTACAAGGTTGTGTTTGGAAACAGAACAAGGTACTCTAATTTAGATAGTAATCATATAAAATGATTAAAAATTAAACAAGAACTACACATAATCCAGGAGGATCAATGCAGCAAAACTTCCAATCTGTTGTTATAAACAGTGAAACTGATTTCAGATATTCAATGTGCTACAAACTGTATTTTCACATACAACCTGTTAAGTTTTTTTTATTGGCTTTCGACAGAATATTACTTACTGAAACTTAATGATAATAATTTTAATTTTTTCTAAAGAATGACTTCAATACAATTATTAAGTACATAACAGTATAAAGATCCAATAATGACTAGATTTACAAGTGATCACATTTACATTTTCATAACTTTTGTAAGCTGGTTTATAGAATGTTGCCCGAATGTTAATAAAATTTTTCACCCACTTTTCTACAGGCTTATCTATTTAATAATTAAAGTTATGTATACTGCTAAAACTTGTATTAAAAATCTATTTAATATTTTGTATGTACTTTACCTGAAAACAATCATTGGTCAAAAGTATTCAAAGAAACTCATGCATGATTTGGAACAAAGAGGATTTGTATTACTAAATATACTTTCATTGGTTTTTAGAATGAAGCATCATATGACATCACATGGAATACAGTTTTGGAGTTTTATGCACATATACATATATATAAAACTACTTACCAAAGAAAATAAGCCAGTGATACATACACATACATCTAGTTTATAACATTAGGTCGTGTATATTTTTTAAAAGAAGCAAATTATTAGCACTGAATTATGTACAAGTTGACTTATATCAATCTTGTGACATGTTTGATTACTCATTCATTAATGATTTTGTTTGAGCTGTTACATAGTACAGTACTGCCATCTAGTACCACAATCAGATGGCAGAAAAGAGGATTGAATTATAAAATCATTAAAAAAGCTTAAAGAACAGCTGTTACCAGAAATTTATTAAGATATAGACACTACGAAACCTTGCAAACTAATTATTTTTATCAGAGTTGTTGATATTCAACAAGCCAAGCACCAGTTTTAAATATCTTGTGAAGTCAACATTAGTGATCTAAACAAAGGCATTTGCTGGAAAAAAAGTACAAAACTATATCATCAGTAGTTATATGTAATTTACAATTCATTCAAAACAAACATCTATAAAGAAAAAATTTCTTAAAAATGAACGTCAACTGTTTGTTAGAGGAATTTCTGCAAGAAGTATGCTACACATTTAATGTTCTAAGCAAAAGTTATTTTCCAATTACCATTGAGATAGACTTGCTAAAGAATGGACTCTATCTCTATAGTAAAAAACAAAACGAAAATCAGAATAACCCCTGTATCGTCAAATTAATATTCTTTTTAAATGTTAATAAGCACTTGACTGTGTATCATCACACCTTCACATCACTATCTTTTTTACATATTCCATAAAGTTGACTTTTCATTCCCAAGTGATTAAAATTTCTAAAATATAACCTAAATTAAAATCAGTTGGATCTCCATCATTTTATCTTATTCGTATTTCATGAATTACACATTTAAGACCCCTTCCACTAATTACAGCTATATTTGTAGTAAAATTCTATTATTGTGACTTACAGATGGACTTGAACTATATCAAATGTTGGTACAATGGCTTTCCTGAACACCCAGCATCACATAAAACTAAGATACAAACTACAATGCAAGTGGCATAAAATGTACTTTAAAATTAGTAAATCATATTGTTAAAAACCATTATGCCTGTTTTGGCATAAGTTGTTAAAATATTTTTTTTAGTAATTTTCCATTTTAATTATGAATAATAATAATAAAAATAAAGCAGCCTATAACTCAAAATGTATAGTTTTCTCAATCTGGGCAGTTTGCCATCATGCCCGTTTTGGTACGAATGGTGTTTTTAAAGGATGTTGTTCCATGTTAATACACTCCACTTGATTTGGAAACAATTACATGAACAATAAAACAAATAAAAAACTCTAAAACCCAAACACTTTTGAAAGTTAAACCTTTTTTCATCAGGAACAGCTTACCGTCATGAAGACAGGCCAAGATATAGGGTTTCATATTTTTGTCTTTAATTAATTTTTTAACCCAACATCTCACGTGAGCTATGATAAAGATATCTGTGTAGAGAGATTTCTTGAATAATGAAAAAAGGTACGGTATTGGTGGCTCATTACCATATTGCATTATTCCAGAAGCTTCTGTAACACTGAGGAAGAAAATTCTAGTGGAAATGGAGGAGCAACATGAAAATTCTGTCTGATTGGCTAGAGACGTTTTGAGGTGGGGATGTAGAAAGAACAAGAACACTCTATAAATCAAGTAAAGAAGGTGAGTCAGGCATCAAGGTTAATATATAAACAGTACGTAAACGTCATGTTAAATGTTAGATGAGTTCCTAAAGCATCGTGGTCACCTTGACTAATTTCTCATTATGCAAATCCTGTAACAGTACAGTTCAAGGTTAATACATAAACATCATGTTAAATGTTAGAGTGAATCCAATGAGTTCGTAAAGCATCGTGGTCACCTTGACTAATTTCTCATTATTCAAATCCTGTAACAGTACAGTTCAAGGTTAATACATAAACATCATGTTAAATGTTAGAGTGAATCCAATGAATTCGTAAAGCATCGTAGTCACCTTGACCAATTTCTCATTATGCAAATCCTGTAACAGTACAGTTTAAAGTCAATATTATGATTATTATGCAGGAAATGATGTGATTGAGTACTTTCAGCTGTGTAACCTTAATTTGTTTCAAGTTGGGGAAAACCCTAACTCCAGAAAAGTTTATCATTAGTATCTGGTACCCGTGTTTTACATAGCACACAAGTATTTAAGTTCATCTTGCCGAGTGTTTGATTTTTACAACATTATCTGCTACTTTTCAGAACATGAAAGGTTAAATAAAACTACTGATTTCAAGAATAGTACTAATTTTTGACCTAGGTATCTAAGATACTCTTTTTATAGGACTCTGATTATGATGGGGGCTGGGGGGGGGGCAAAATTCATGGTATAAGATTTTTTTGTCACTCACGAGTGAGTTCTAGTTAGAGTATTCAGTTTTATTTTTTTAATATTTTTCTTTAAAAATAAATATTTTCACTACTGGATGAAGATAATGAATGTAAGTTTATATTGTGGGGTCTAACACTCATATTTGCTAATAATGGTCATAATGTTCCCTCACACATGCAAGGATTTTTTAATAGAGGTTAAAGTGTGACTGTTGTTACCTCTTTTACCAAGGTACTTTTTACATCATGCTGTAGTTCCACATAAGGTTTACTGTCTTGTCTTTCTTATGCAAAGTTATGTTTATTAACTTTGTTGTAGTTTTGAAATATCATCCAGGGTAAAAAGATACCATTGTTACATTCTATCTTTTTGATGTTAAAATCTGCAAAACTATTACACAGTTTTTATTGAATATAAATATATATATATAATTATGAGATAATATAGATTTTATAAATGCAATGCAAAATCCAATCCAACAAAATATAAAATAAGTATCAATTAAAATCTTCGGTGATATAAGAACAATAAACATTCAATGCAGAAAATTACCAACAGGATAAAAAGGATTAAATGCATATAGAATCATGAGGATTTAAAAGTTGCCAAAGATATTGGAAAGTTTCTCTTTCTGAATTAGCAATTTACACATACATTTTATTCATCAGCATACCTACAGATCTCAAATATATACTGCTTTGGTTCTGGGATGCAAAAAAAAAGTTATTTAAAAATAAGCAGATATATAACATAGCTAAGAATAAAATCGTCCTTTTTTTTTATATAAGTAGCATCTACTATTTCAAAAACTCCAAACATATCAAACTGGAACTTTATGGTAACAATTATCTTTGTATAATTCATCATGCAAGTCACTCCACAGATATCTGATCTTACGTGTAATTCTGAACGACATTTTGAAAGTACTGTATAAATGCAAATTAAAGATACATTAACTATCCTTGAAGATAAACTGTAAACATAAAAAAACATCACCAATACCTACATTAACAACAAACTTACACACAGAAATTACACATTTTTTTTTGTGATATGTTCAGTAAAAACTCTACCAGAAATGATTAACAGTACCATTTTGTAAACAAAGTGATATGTTTTCTACAGCTAACAAACTTATACTTCACTACCTGGTTACTCAACAAAACTTATACTTCCCTACCTGGTTACTCAACAAAACTTATACTTCCCTACCTGGTTACTCAACATACCGTACTGAAATAAAGAAAATTAAAAATACTATTTTGTCTTCAATGAACTGCTAGAAACTGAATTTTTTTATAAAAAATATTTTTTATTTAAGTACCACTAGTTTTGAATATGAATTTATTTTATGGGCCATACCAAACATGAATTATTAAAACAGTTTAAATTGCATGTTATTGCTTTTTAAAATTTTTGTAGACCAATTAGTCCAAATAAATAGGAAAATAAAACCTTGTTTCAGGTAAGCTCACAAGATTCTTTGCTGAACCAGTTGTTATTCTCACTTTTTATAATCACTATTATATATAAGACATATATATATATATGATCTGTGACATAAATAACAGTTTTTTTTCAAAGTGCACTGTACAGATTAGGATAGCTTATTTTAAAATAATTAAACTGAAATTTACAATTAGGGTAATATTACAAGTTCTCTTGTGGACATGTGATCTGTTTAAAACAGATACAACAAAAACAATGAAATTAATTTTCATTTTTAAATACAATGTAATTTTAGTCATGTAATAAAAATAAATATACAAGAGTTAGAGGAAGCTTTAATGCACCTTAACTTATCAAAGTACTAAGTTACATATGTTTCTCTTTGAAGAGGAGATTCCACAAATCTTTGAAATTATATCTTAATTTCAAGCGCATGCCATCAGATTCTTTCCACTCACTCAGTCTGTAAAACGGAAAAGTTCTCATGCTATACTTATAGAATTTATGCAAAAAAAATAATGCTTACATTAATTTACTTTCAAGTTCAATCTTAAAACTTGCATTGTTGTAAAAACTGATTGTATTTTATTTCCTACAACACCAGGTTGACACAAGCTGTTTTGCAGCATCAACTGTACAATGGTAAGGAAATTCTGAAGGGACCTGGAGAGGCAAAACTTCAACCTTGTGACCTTGTTCAAGAAGATCCACTGTTCCAAGGGCTTCAGAAACTTCTTTAGCAGAAAGTGCACCACTTATATCCTGCAGACAAATAAAATAGTAACAGTTAAGTTATACAAATCATTACATATATTTGCTAACAGAACCCATCAATTCATAATTATTTTGTAATAACATGCTTAGGTTTTATCTATTCATATTCTATTAAACTTGAAGTGTTTGTGGAATACAAATACAAAGTAAATGCATATTTAATGGTTTTCAGGAAGCACGTTTTTATGTGAAAAAAAATTAGGTGACTTAATGTTAAGAAAGAAATATATATAAACAAGTAGGATATGTTAATGAATTAATGCTAATAAGAAATTCCCAACCATACGTAGTATGAGCAATTAACAGACGAAACTGAAGAAGCAAGGTAAGGACTTGTGAAAAGAAACTGAAGACAACAGTGAGACTGAAATGAAATAACCCCTGACAATGACGAAGCCATCGAGGTAAAAGAACCTATACTAGAAGAGGATGTTGTTCTAGATGATAAAGTCGTAACTACTAAAAATATTCAAGTTAGCGACCCTAGTAATGAAAGTAGAATACTAACACAAGAAAATGTACCAAGTACACCAGTAACAACGCAAACCAATAAAGTGACGCATAGTTACAACAATAGCAGATGAGCCAGAATTATAGCTTACACTCAAGACAAGGAGAGTAAGATTTAACCCTCAAGTTATTACACATACACCTAAAAGTGATGTGAAAGTAATTAACAATGACTCAAATATAATAAAAGCATTCAATAATATGATAGATTGTCTGAAGAGATATGACTAGGATAAGATTGTGTTTAATAATGCAGTATCATATTGTTATGCGTACTAGCAGCAAACATATTCATAGGTATACCAGGATCCTTATGGTACTGAAATTTAGAATTGCAACAAGACAAAATGTAAGTATTATTCCTGTGAAAACAACATAGGCATTGTATCCAACGAAGAAAGTAATTTTATATTATCTGGAGATAAATGGATAATTGTCGCGGACATACCGTTTTCACAGTATGTTTGATTGTTAATCCATTTACAAGAAGAATCGGTAACAATCGAGAAATCATTTGACGTTGATACTCGCATTAGCTTTTATGCAGGAAGTGGAGAAAATATGATGTCATATCATATTACACATCATAGAATAACTATCTTAAAATTGGTTAGAATATTACAGAAAGGACTAACTGAAAATTACAAGACTATTTAATCAATATCATGATGAGATAGATGATCTATTACTGGAACTAAACAATATAACAGACAGTGTTTCTATATCCAATCGTAATGTAGAGAAACATGGTTTAATTTATAAAGGCAGAAATGTTCTAAAATTGTTACTTGGAACCGCAACCATGGTTGATTTAGCAGAATTACATAAAAAGTTTGACCAGCAAAGACAAATTTCTAAAGAAATAATCCAGGCGACTATTAAGAATTCTTTGAATCATTCATTTGAATTCCATGATCAAGAAATAAGAAAGGTATCCAGAGCACTAGTAAATATCACTAGTGCATTACCCCTCTCACCCCGGGTAACCTTTACTGTGCATGAGACAAGGTTTTAATGTCTTACATTCAAAATTTTATCAAACCACTTTTTGTTTATGTTATACCAATTAGAATAGCATAAAATATTAGCTAATAATCCATATTTTAATAGTATACAGGTTTTACGTTCTTAATTTTACAAGGCAATATTTAAAAATATCCTGAATTTCCACTAGTGTGACCCACATGACACATTTTGTCTTAGCATGTCATCATCTCTATTTTATCCATCACCCCTCGAAAATGTATGAAACTAAAGTAAAATACTCTCTATAAAATCATTATTGCTCAAACAAACCATAATTTTTATAGCCTTCAATTTTTTGGTTACAGAGCTATCAAACTCCTGCTCTGAGAACCTGATTCGACTCCAGACAAATATGGCAGTAATCCAGAAGTTAACATTTTCTACCACCAAAAATGTATTTCCAATTGGTACTTCTCACCCATAGCTATCTCGACCTTCATTTGCCCTTTAGGCATTGGTAAACTTTTTAAGAGCACACCAAACTTTTATACCACAATATTTTTTGCATCATTGCAGCAACATGTGCTGCTCATGTGACCACCCTCCACCAATCCCATTGCACCCTCTACCCTTACAGCACAACCCTCACTTTCAAGAAATGGCATATACAAACAACAAAACACCAGAAAATCAGTGGGGAGGAAGGGTGGGAAGTGGGTAAGTGGAGGTAAGTACCTATTGAAAATACATTTTCAGTATTCGAAAATGTTATCTTCCGAAACAGTACTACCTCTGCCCCGCCATAGCCAGAGAGCGACCACTATAAGAAAAGCAGGTGTGCCACAATTAAAATATGAGGCACGCCTTGGGGTATAGCAATACTTCTGGAATAAGTATGCTCTTCACCTAGTAAATAAGATGACACATAGAGTGGAAACAAATAAATATGTGGCTAGGGCTAGAGGACCATATATGACTAGGCCAAGTGCAGTCCACACAGGCAGTAAACATCCAGAGGAAGCACCTTGGGATATGACATATTATGACAAGTGAGGTCTAAGGATAAAGACAACATGGAAGCACCTTGCATAAGTTTGTAAGATCAACAAGTGTAGTCTGCCCCAGGAAAAGCACCTTGGTATACATTGGATTATGTCAAGTGTGGTCCAACCGGGCAGAAAACATCCAGTGGAAGCACCTTGCATAATATATTTCATGCAATATTGTGTGTATAATATGCAGCATAACAACAATAGGTAAAATCTACAAGTGTGGTCCGCCCAGGCAAAAACATCCTGGGGAAGCACCTTGGATTGATATCAAGATAGCCAAGTGAGGTCCACCCAGGCAAAAACATCAGAGGGAACCCCCTTGGTATACATTGGATTATGTCAAGTACGGTCCATCTGGGTAGAAAACATCCAGTGGAAGTGCCTTGCATAATAGATTTCATGCCATATTGTGTGTATAATATGAAGCATAACGATGGTATCCCTATTCTCATCAAGTGAGTAGATATACAAAACCCACTCATGAGGAAATCTCCATGGTCCACCACTCCAGCGACTGGGAACTGGAATTGGGAGGTTCGGAGGAATGACCAACCAGAGACAGTGCAATGGGTGACTACGTTTTGCTATTTTGAAAAGCAGAAAGACCCGGATTGTAAGAATCATGGGTCAATAGGGATGGGCAAAAATCCCTATCTGCTTTACTCATGAAGTCCATGAGTGATGGTCCTCAGGATGTGTGTGTGTATATATATATATATGATAGATAGTTATTGATAAAAAAAGTGATATATAGATATAGATACACCACCAAGAAAAAAAGAGGAAAAAATAATAATATGATGACGTTTCTCCTGATCTCTCTCCTATTACAGTAACAGGTTGGGTTCATCAACTCCTACACCTGGCGTATTTGGATGTGTCCCTGGCTGTTTAACTTCTACATATTGTTTCTTCACTCCTAATTCATCACCTAACTCTGTCTTTAGCTGCTTGACTCTGCCATTGTTGGGGGGGGGATCGTTCAGACCAGGATGCAGATAACTCCCTAAACTTTCATCACTCTTTCTCTACACAACTTTGCTGTTTCTTCTTCAGGCAGATGTTGTCTCCCTCCTGTGGCAATTCTACACATGTCTGTCACTGGGGTGAAGGAATGCCATGGAACAATGAGACAGGAACGAGAACATCAAAAGGAAACAGCACAAGCTACAGAACAGAACAGGGAACAAACTGGACAAAGGAGATGATCTGGAAACGAATGGGAATACAGGTGGGAAAAAGAAGGAAAGGAAAAAGGAGAAAAGGCAAAACAACCTACCTGGGTAGCCAAAGTCTAGGGAAGGAATGATGGATCCAGATAATGAAAAACATATGAGGAATGATAATGGATGTCATAAAAATCAGAATGACAAAGACCACATGCCAGAAGGGGTAGGACTGAGGTTGTAAGAGAAAATCTTACAAGGAAAAATATTACAATGGGTTCAAAGGGAGAACCAGACAAGACAGGAAAAACACTATGGAGATCCCAATCTGGCAGAACAAAGGAAACATGTCAAATGGACCAGATGAAAGAAATGGAACAACCCAGGGAAAAGAAACTTTCTGGAAGAGGGAGAAAGGAGGAAGTTCAACAGTGCAGCTCTATAAAGAGCAACAATTGAAACAGACAATTCCTAAACAAACAACTAGATGATGAGCTGGGACAGGTGATGAACATAAGTAGTGGAGGGATGGAAGCCCTGGGAAAAAGACCAGTGACCAAAGCAAGACTTATGCTCTTGGTACATAGACAATGAGAAAGGGTAAACAGTGTAGGCAAGGAAAAGTGTGACACTAGAGGCGAGTCCCTGAGCTGAGGCATGGGACCAGATAAAAGACACTAAAAGATACAGTATGGTAATGTTGGAATGAAAAATGACCTATTGTGGTGGACAGAGGAGCAAACAGGGCAGAGAAAGGGGCAGGGTCTGTTGCTCCATGAAGGGCCAGAGCAGAGGGAACCACACATGAGTGGCCAATACAGAAGATCCAACAGAGCACAAGAAGGTTTGGTTCTGAATAAGGGGAAAAGACCCAGAAGATGAGTCAAATCGAAGGGTAGGCATACAGGTGAAGACTCCTCTAATCTTGACTGAAAACATCTATTTCCACAGCTGAAGGGTGGGAACTGAAGACTAAAAGGAAGAAAGTGTGGCATACCAGTGAATGAGAAACACATACAAATATGCAGTGTTCTCTGTTGAGAACACACCCACAGAAAAATGTGAGGATGAAGAGACCACTCTGTGGAGAACCCGGTGGGGATGCAATAAGAGATCGACCACAAGAATCAGAACTCGGGGACCATGACCCGTCAGAATAGTCACTTCAAGGTCATTGGCCCAACAGACAAAATCCAGAGTCTGACCAGACAGAGATCGGTAAGCAGTTCCCCCTTTCTTGGTAATATAGCTAATGATAGTGGAATTCCAGAGAGAACCAAAACCATTCTCCCCTACAGGAAAGGGAGGATACAGAGCCTAATGAACTGCCAAGTTATCAGGATGTGAATATGGAGAATAGCCTCCTTGCCTGACCACCGACCAAAAACCTCAGGGAAATCAAATAAAAGGGGATGGTCTAAGGGATCATGTGGGAAGTTCCACTGGTCGAGATGTATCCTATGAAGGAAATGCATGTGTGTCTAACCCAAGGGAATGAACATTTCCAAGGAAACCACAGCCCACAAGAGAGAGAACCTCCTGGACATAGAGAAAAGGAGAAGGTATGGCAAACGTTACTGTCCACTCAATATCCTGGAGTCAAAGTGGAAGAGGCTGGGCTCAACTAAAAAATGAAGTGAAGAGAACCCCCAGATGAATAAGATACTGTGAGGAGGTAGTAAAGGACTTCTACAACCAGAAAAGAAACCCACCTGAGAAGATTCTCGAAGAAGGAAGCAGCTGTGAGTGGCTGACCGGGCACAGGAAGAGGAGAGCAGAAGCCTGTCATCAATAAAATATGAGTCTGAAGACTCAATGAGTGAAGATGATGTGCAAAAGCATACCACTCCACAAAACACACACAGAGCTAAAGAAAGACCATCTGTGAGTGCCCAGAACAGGAACGCAAAATTCACCTAGAGGAAACAAAAAAGAACATGACACTGGGGCATAAAAACCCATCAAAGTGAGAGGTAGGACTCCATAGTGAAGTGACGTAACTGCAGATAAGTATTCGGCCAGGACAGATAAAAAAGGGACTTTAAACTCACAGGTAGACAAAGAAGGATGGGAGAAACTTCTGGTTGAGTGGGCTCCACACATTAGACAGCTCTGTTGTGTAGTAGGACACAAACAGACTGAGCAAGATGACTGGACAAGGTACAATCCCGAGGAGGAGATCTGGGAAGTGAGTAGAGGGAAGGCAAAATAGAGGTCAGAAACCCTCAAAGAAAACCCGTAAAAGAACAGAACTGTTGTGAAGTGCAGCTAAAAAGACAAACTAAATAAACTGAAGAAAGTACACATACACAGAACTAATGAACCAACAAAAACTTAGAAACGTGTAGTCTACACAGTGCTTAAAAGTAACACACTTGCAAAACTAAGAAAGTCAACCTAAAACAATAAGTAACACCTAAAGAACAAAACCAATAAAGAGACTGATAAGATAAACGACCCTTAAACATAGAACATAGAAATCGACTCAAAGAAACTATAAGACAAAGGACAGAAAAACAAAACTTACTCTAAAGAACATGAGAATAAAAATGCATGCAGTTAACAAAAACAAAGAATGACCCAAAACTTATCCCCAATTAGATGCAAGTAGCAGTAAAGATAACTTGTAAATAAATAACATTAACTGTGAAAAAATGTAAAATATCAAACCAAATTAATGCAAGAAACAAACTCTAAACAAAAGTTGTAAACTAAAGTAACCTAGATGGTAAAAGAAGTATAAAATTCGAACTTACACAACACTGACCTATGAAGACATGAATGATGTAAAATATCGAGTCTGGAAATTAGATCCATACACACGAGCTCACATAAGCTCATTGAACATGGGCATCTCTACAGGGAGTGTGAAAAACTTACCACAGATCTCCTGGGAAAAAGATAAATACCTATCTTGAAAGGAAATAATCGCCGCCCGAACATAAGACATGAACTTCCATGAATGAAAGTCTGTGCTTCCTCAGCAGATATCGTGAAACTTGAAACCGAAGCCTAGTGTTTTAACTGCTGTCTGCTTATGGTGGGAAAATTAACAACCACCATAAGAAACCCGAATTCATATGAACAAAATAGAAAATTGGGAAAAAGAAACATCTCAAAAACAAACAAATACAAACTTGAACTTGAAACTGATATTAATTAGTAATCAAACAAAATTAAAAATTGTGCAGTCACATCAAGAATGTAAAACACACATCTATTCATGAGAATGCCAATCGAGAAAGTGAGGATTTGCTGCCATTGGTAGATTTTTTAGCTCCTTCTACCCTTCCTAGAGGGCAAATGAAAATCGAGATAGCTATGGGTGAGATGAGGTTGTACTGTTTCAGAATCTACAAGAAGTTTGCCACAAAAACTCCTTGTCAGTATACTATTTCTAATCTCATCTAATAGTGTTTCTCTTAAGGTTCAATAACGTATAAAGTGAAGAATACTAACTATACTAAAGAAATAGTAGATTCTATAACATTCATAGTGGAACTACTGAAAAATATCTTAGAAGATTTTGACTGAGAGAATTTCTCATGTTAACTTATTTGATAACTAATGATGTGTCTACGTTGTTGAACATGATAGAAGGTGTTATTAATGAACATCTAGACTTTCAAAGTGAAGAATTCAATGATTTAGAGTTAGTGTTGTTTCAAGATAACCTTGAGAGTTGCGATATAAATGAACTGTTCAACAGTACATAAACAAAGAAGTTATTTGATCTGTATTCAGTTATTTCTGTGCGAGTTCTTTATACTTCCTCGAGTTGGTGGCTTGTGTGCTCTGCTCACAACAGCACCACCCAAAATCCAAATACATTTCTTTGTAACAAATGTAAAGTTGAATCCAATGATTAAACCCAGTAATCCCATGGGCTGCCTACACATCAGTTACAATACATTAGAAGTATTTGCATGTTAAAATTAACTATCATAAACAACTTAATTTAAGTAAGGAGACCTACTGGAACTGGGAAAGCTTTCTTCTATGAAATATTGTGCGATAATTTTACAAAGTACATGTAAAACATATTATTTTGAATAACAGTACAAAGAACCACTCACACACTTTTTGCAATCAAGTCAAATATATCACTGTACCCTATACTTTTGTACACAGAAATTTTTTATTGTATGGTGCTGTACTCTGTGGTATATGAATATACCATGCATTTCTATCTTCTTGCATTATAGTATTATTCATATCCTTCATGTCAGTAATCAAAACCCACTTGTTTAATGATGGAAAAAAAAGGTTTTAACAAAAACTGTGGTCATATCCTCCATGTCAGTAATCAAAACCCACTTGTTTAATGATGGAAAAAAAAGGTTTTAACAAAAACTGTGGTCATATCCTCCATGTCAGTAATCAAAACCCACTTGTTTAGTAATGGAAAAAAGATTTTATTAATTTGACTTTATCATCATTGCAGTGAGCAAGTTTCACAAGAAACAAAAGTTGGAGTTATTATGAAATCTAAAAGAGTCTGTATGCATTTCATTCTTCTCAGAGATAAAAATTATCCACTTAAAAGTAAGCTTTTGCCGTATAGAAGTTTGTGACAGATATTTTCACTAAACTCTCATTTTGATATTCAGAAACAGCTTCCTGATTAAAGTAATGGTTTCAGTTGTATATTGCACATGGAAGTTAACATGTGACATGCACTTTGTGTAATCAGAGTAAGTAAGTTTCATAATTTACTTTTTTTGAGGTATTGGTGATAACATTGTTTTTGTACATTTGCTTGATATTTCAGTTATCATAGTTAAGGTTCCACGAATAAATTGCAATAATGTAGAAAGCACATACATACTGAAAGAATTAATGTTATTAGAACACATAAAGTAATTTGGGTTCATCAACGTTCTGATTCATCAAAACATAGCTCATACATTTCTTCACTGATACTGATCTAGCATTTACATATTGTTTGTGCACTGGATGATGAACAGTGACTGCTTTGTAAAAATAATGTATCAGCTTAGTACGAGGAAGAAGAAAAATAAGAACACAACCTAAACTATAAGTTTCTGAAATTATGTTGTGAACTTGTAAGTACCATAAAAAGGCTAAGTACATACATTTAAGGCATCAGAAATTTCAAATGAAGGTGCAATACATTCATATATATATATATATATATATTAAAATCAATACATATTTCTTGTAAAAAATAACATTTATTAGCCTGAAGGAAATCTATGAGAGTATAGATACAAAAAATTACATTTTTAAAAACTATCATGCTTTGTATGCAAGTTATTATTTTCCTAATTTGAAAAATGTATTTCCAAACATACTTAACACTTCTGACACTTATAGGTATTTCTCGATCTTCATCTTTGCCATCCAAACATCATGTTCTCTTTCTCCAGTCTTTATACCCCACTCGACTGCCCTTGGCAATATCTAATTTGCAAAACTTTACACCAGCCCTCACACATCCTTTACGCAAGTACTGTATACAAGCACAGAATGTCGACAATATAATCACTTTTTTGAGACTTACCCTATCCTAGTCACTAACATCGGCTCTTAGTGGGGAGGAATGGAGGGAGAGTGTTAGCAGAGGTAAGTATGTTTGGAAATACATTTTCAGATTAGGAAAATGATAACTTCCAAAATATACACACCTCCACTGACAGTTATAGCTAGAATCCCACACTGAGAAGGCAGATGGGTAGGTGAGGGCATAGTTCATACAGAAAGCCTATGAATAAAACAAAGGTGTACCATGTGAAGTGGTACCAGGAACGTCAAGAGCCAGCACGAGCCCCGGGGCAAACATCCTCGCTGGGCCCCCTTTCTCTCTCTCTTTTTTTTAACATTTTCAAGATTTTATTAAAAAGAAGATCCAAAATTAGGACAGCAACGAGCTCATAAACCAGGT